>NW_015114678.1:0-114591 GCF_001443285.1 Poecilia latipinna | reverse complement strand
AAAAAAAAAAAAAAACACCCACCATAATGTCCACTTGTTTTTCACGGGTCGCCTGACATGACGTGTCTCTGGAGTTCGGAGCGTCTCATGTGATAAATTTCCCCAGAGATGAACCACCGGTGACTGCTGGGTCTCCCTGTCCCCACCGACAGAGCTTCAGATGTGATCTCTGTTTACAGCATGTACTGATGGTGTTTGAACTGGTTGTGTGACAACGATGATGGCAACAGAAGAAGGTATAAGAGAAGGCTGTGTGTTCCTTAGCAGCGTTTATGTGCACTTTTGCTGCTGGTATGAAAAAGGTACGATTAAAAAGAGAGAGGAAAATGGATGTGTAAATCCAAACGGTTAATGGGTGCTAGTGATGTGCATTAAAACAATAACGGCATCCATCCTTAGAGACAAGTGATCAAAATCAATAGAAAATACGTCTGATAGAATGCTGATTATTCCACTGAACTCCAATCCAGAACCGCACCCTTCTGGGGGACGTAGGCAGAGGTAACCCTTTTGCGGCTCAACCTCACAGCCCATTTAAGCAAGGTTGGTGGCATCAACTAACTCATTGGTTACTTAGCAACAACCTGTTGAGTACAGATTGTCTCATGGGCACATCCACACAAAGGTAATAAACTTTTATGACCACATGCTCTGTGACGCACTGACTCACACAGGAAACAGTGTTCACATCAAGCTATTTCTTACACTGAGCTGATGATCCTGATATCAGCTCAAGCATTCACAATAATACGCAACGTGACTGCCGCGCTCTGTGCAGCAATGGTAGCTGTGCTAGCTGTCCTGGTAGAGAAGAAACGGAGACTACCTCATTAAACATCAAAATAGCTCAGTTTAGTGGTACAGTAGCTACACAGCGCTCATATATCCATCTCAGAAACGGTCATCTCTCTGTTTACATGTATTACAATAGAAAAGAAAATCAATGTATGGTTAATATTCCCTCTATTTTAATGAGTATTTCCATCTACACACACACACACACACACTGCTCTCCCAAGCTATAAACACTGTAATGGCAACGGCAGTGCACAAAGTAAAAGTAGTTGATAACTGATAATGTAGAACTCAATGTGGTACTTTATACTTTAACATCATCAGCTTACCTGCAACAAAAAGCAGCTCAGTTTAGTGGTGCAGCCTCTACACAACGCTCACATCCATCTTATAAACGGTCATCTCGCTGTCTGATAGCGCGATATTTCCCTAAGAATTCCTTTTCTCCTTCGATGTCTTTGTCATTGGTGGAGCGTTACTGACCCCTACTGGTGAATTACTGACATAATTTCCAAACAAAACACAACGACTAAAGAACACACAAAACAAGAAACAATAAATTTTTATAAACCGTTATGCTAACATAGCCTATGTGCCACAATATACCTGACAACAAGAAGGTGTACACTTCAGGACAGTTTACTCTAAATCAGTCTATTTCCTGTAGGAAAAATATGACGTGTTTTCTTATTTAATGTAGTGTATGTCTATAGTTTTGTTTATCACATGTATGAATATTTTTTATACATCTACTTATTGCAAAAACGAGCCATCACAGAGACAGTTTCTTCCCCCAGGCTGTCTCTTTGATGAACGCAATGAACACCTTTCAGTCTAAGCAGACAGCTTCTCCGCTGTGGAACAAATTAAGCATATTGCACTGTCATAACAATTCTTCCTTTTTCTCTCCTATAATACAATATTAAAAAATGGCTGCAAATATATGTGCAGATTGTTCCTTTATTCTTATTTAATTTACTCTAAATCAGAATGAAAATACACTTTATTGATCCCCAAAGGGAAATTGCTTATTTGTTTACAAGCTGCTCCATTCAAAATGTTAAATATTAGCAAATACAAATATAACCTTAAGTAACATAAAAATTACTAAAAAGCATTAAATTATAAGTAATTTAAAATTGACTGAATATAAAATAAATACAATATAACAAGTGTATATGAAAATATTCAGAGTTGGGCAATGTATAGTTTGATTGCTACAAGCAAGAACCTTGTATTTCTAATCTGTGTCTCTACTGTGACCGCTTAAAACCAAAATCAAATTCCTTGTTTGTGCACATAATATTGGCCAACAAATTTGATTCTGATTCTAACTTAGTGACTTATTTAGGTTTTAAATTGTGACTGTTCCGGACATCAATACAAAACTCTTAGGTTATGTCACCTTTTTTCAATAAAACTGAACATACTGTTTATTGAATATCTCAAAGTGAAGATTTGAAAAGTCAGACTCAGCGGCTTACTCATTGGATGAGAAGTCTTCAAAATTACTGGCTATCAATTATTATTACTGGCAGAGTTATGTCACCACCAAACGTTTTACGGTCAGCAGGTGTTTAATTAATGCCTGTTGTTACTCATTAAACACCTGCTGGTTTGGGTGCTAAATAAACACCAGTAGGTGGCGCTTTTAATGATTATTAGGTGTCAGGTGGCAATGGAAATCGCCTCATTATTATTGGAAACAGCTGTCCATATGCTTGCTGTGACAACGTGAAAGGTGGGCTTGGCATTCATTTCAGACCAGAGTTAAGAAGGTATTGCATCAAAATATTTCTAAAGGTTTCAGTGCACATTTAGTTTGTACAAACAGAGGCACAGAGAAGTTGGATGAGGGATAAACAAGGAGCTCACAGCACTTAATAAACCATTATGAGAGGAGTAACACCATTTAAGAAGTTTGGAAAAAAAAACTGCAATTAAAAAACAAGTCTACAAAGGAATCTGATGTGGTCTATATTGTTCGTTTTACTTTGCAAAAGCTGCCACAGGCGGCTTCATCTGAGCAAGGAAAGCTTTTACACAAGCAGACAGGGAAGCTTGTGAAAAAGGGGCTTTATGTGTCCCATTTAATGGACACCAGTAAACAATCTGTTTAGGTTTTCCAACCAAAACATTTTTGACACCTGTTGAAAAGTCTTCACTTGCAAAGCATTTCGGGAGCCGATTTATTTAGCTCGACGTTTTGTTTTGTCTTTAGAACCTGGCGTTATTAAGTGTGTGAGCTAGATGTGTGATGCAGAAGAGGAATTTATCCAGATGGAGGTGACTGATTCATGACTGTCAGCCCAGAAGTGTCAACATGGTCCCAATCAACACTATCAGGTGTGTAAAAGAATACTTTGAAGTTGCTGATATAATGTCAGCAAATGCAGGGAACATTATGTGTCACACATGATCTGAGGCACAACTAGTCTAAACAGGGAAAGCTGTTGTCATACATGGTAGCTACCTCTTCCTTTAGTTTGTTTTTCAATGGATTCTGTTGAACCACATTGCAATCGCAATGTGTCAAATTTCAGCTAATTTTTATCACTTTTTTCAGCTTCAAGTTAATTCAGCAACCATTGTGGGTTTGTCATTCGTTAACACAGGGGTGCCAACAAATTTGTCCACGTGTATATGTCCAGGCATTGAAATACTATTGTAAACAACTAGCTACCTTTTATATTTTTTGTTGCATCAGAAAGGTGCTGGAATTATTTAGGCGTTTCATTGGGCACTAAATTATTGGACTGATTGTAATTTTGCAGTGAAGATGCTCTAGTGTGTCTCGGGACTTTAGCACTGGAGGTAATTGAGGATAAACACATCTCTCACTGTTGATATATATGGTTTTTATTTTTACAGGAAAATATTTTGAAGGGGAGCTGATAAAGACGGAAAAAAATTAACTGAATTTGAAACCATTAACTAAGGAAGGTCTGTATTCTACAGAAGCGGATTAGGGCCACTGGAAAAAAAAAATTAAACACTTCTGACTTTAATCTCAGAATTCTGAGAAAAAAAGTCAGAATTCTGACTTTAATCTGAAAAATAATAATTCTGACTTTTAGAATTCTGACTTTAATCTCAGAACTCTGAGTTTAAAGACAGTATTTATGTTTATTTTTTTTCCCCAGTGGCCCTAATCCTCTTCCATAGTATGCCTTTAAAGGGCATCTGAACATATCTTTTAACTAAGAAAAGATATGTTGTAAACTTTGATGAATACTCCCTAAGGAAAAGTATCACGTCTATGTAATTACAAAACTACACTGAGTTTAGCCAGCCACAGTTTTACTACGTCCATAATTTGATTAACTGGGATGTAAATACTTTGGTGACCATGTGAGTGGGCTACTCTTGATAAATCACTTAGACAATGGAGAGCTTATTAGAGTCCCCTTCCTGTCTTCCTAGAGGTTGGATGTGGGGTCTGCTGTGCTTCCTGTCACTGTTAGATTGGATCTACTCTTCTTGGCGTATCCTAACAAGCGGCTAATGGATTGTTTCTGGCTGTGGCTTTTCAAAAGAGTCATTTGCAGAACTTCTTCAGATGCCACTAATACAAATTCCAATCATCAGTACTGCTGTGCTGTCTGGTCGATACACAAGGGTTCACAAAGTGTGTTTACAAGTCTATAGATGACAACAAATGATGCAGAAATTAGCCAATAAATAATTGAAGTGATTTAAAAAGGAAAATGGGGGCAAACTGGGTAAAAACCACTGCATACAAGTCTTATTTCCATAAGACTTTTAATTACTAATGTCGTTTGTGCTGTGATCCTAAAGATAATACAATGAATTTACAGAGGTTATGAAAGGTCTACCAACTTCCACACATTACCTAAATTATTCATTTGTGCTGCTAGTTTTTCTACGCTACTATAATTGTAGTCATATTAAGGTCAACTAAAGGTGTGTGAGTGTTACTTGAAAATACTGCAAATAACCTGTGTCGGTTAGTACATTATTAACATATTATTAACCAACAAACGGAGGTCATTTGTACAAAGTGTCGTCACTTTTTTACAGGCTCACTTTGCTCTACTAGTTAGATTTTAGAGGTAAGCTGTGACTTATGTTCTGGTTAAGTTTAGGATAAGAAATAGACTAGTGCTGGTTAGGCTTAGGGAAAATGCCTGGTTTAGGCATGAATTCAGTTAATAAAATGTGCAAAGTCCTCAGTTTGTATAGAAGTGCAAGGATGTATGTGTGTTGGGGAGAAAATCCACAATAAATTCAAATATTTCCACCCAGTTCCTGTTTTTTTTAAAAAAACATCAAGTCGGTTGCTGTGTGATCATTCCACCCTGGAAAAAACAAACAAACAAAAAAAAAAACAATTAAACTTTATTACTAAACCCTCCAAATAATCATCACTTGTGTTACTTTGATTACTTTTTTTAAACATCTGGACTATGGGTCCAGATGTTCTTTGCTAGCGTGTCTTCAATTACTCTGGCATAGCTGTGAAATAACCTGCCTTGTAAATGGATAATTTACCATCACCAAGAAAGCCTTACAATTTCCTTCTTATCGACTTCAGTTAGAATCTTATCTACACATTACGGTTTGAGTTATACTTCAATACACAGGTATAAGTGAACTATATATTAGACAGATAGAAATCAGTAACGGAAGAATGTTGCTGAATATCACGTTTGGCGCCACACAGTTATTCTGCTGAGGTGTAAAGTGTGTAAGACGACCACCTTGGCAGAGTTTAAAAGAATAAAACATTGATTAAACAGCTCAGATCTACCTGCAAAGAACATTTTATCATCCATGTTAATTATTCACTAGGCCCAGTGATGTCTCTCTTATAAAAGTGTTTTCCATTTCTAAATCATTTAGCACAAAGAAAAGTGCTGAGAAGAAAACAAATAAGTATCCCCCTGCTTGATAATGGTGAACAAATGCGGTAATCAAAATGACTGCTGAGGGAGCTGGTTTTAAATGGTAGGACTAATAATCCAACAGATTTAAAACTCGCTGATCTCATTAGGAATTCAGCCTATAAGCTACAACTAAATGAGGAATGCCAGAATGACCTCACAGGCTCTTTTATAGCAGGTGCAATGAAGGGGCAGGAGCATGTAGGACTTCAGTTTGATATGCAAATCCTTCTCATCTTTAGGGATGGCAGCCCAGTGGCCGCAGTTGCTGAACTTGATTCATCGTGTCGGATGCATGACAAACTGCTGGCTCATTTAAAGTTATGCTAATCATCATGAGTCGGACCTGTCCTGCAGGGCACGGTTGCAAAATTTCTGCAGTAGTTTGTTCCAGGCTGTGTTCAGGTTTTAGCTTAAGAACTGCTAATCAGCAGTGCTGCAGAGGAACTACATAATTCTACCTTAGTTTGTAGTTAATTGGAATCGGCTTTCAATTATCTAAGAGGACTTGGATCAAGCTTGTACCTCCAAATAATATATGACTGAATAGATTATCAAATGAATGGAATAAATGCAATAGAATACTCTTCTTCCATTTTAAGGCAGCCCCCGTATTGACTTAATTAAATGACATTTTTTACTTTTTCCAATTAGGCTTAAGGAGAATAGAAGGGCTCCAACTAATGATTCTTTTGGTAATCAATTATTCTGACAATTAATTTATGAATTGTATAAAAAAAATTAACCAGGTGAAGCTAAAACTATGCAATTTGGTGAGTTCTGGATAGACCAGATTTACAGGCAAAGGTTGTTTTTTTTTTATCAAAATATTTTTGTACAGTTTTGGCTTAATTACTACTCTGAATACATTTTTTTGACAAATGGACTTCTTTTGAGTCTTTATAGTCTAGGTAATGATTAGACAATTATTCATTTACTTAACGATTAATTCACTTGACTTTGTTTCAGGCCCAGAGAATACAACAACTGTAATGCAGGTTGGATCAGCATTATAATTTTTCATCCAAGGGGTATACATTCACACGTGCACATGTTCTTGAAGTGAAGCATTTAATTAATCTCTTGTTAACTAGCACAAGATTCCAGAGGGATCTCTACATACTGCCATGAATATCAAAGCCTTCTCATGAGTCTGAAGATTGGCATAATATAGTTATAGGTCCCAGAAAAATATCTGTAAAAAATGGATAAATAAAAGTTTACATTTTTCATTTTCTTATAATCATATTCTGGTACTAGTATATTCAGCTTCCAAACAAATAATCTAAAGCTGCTTCAGTCTTTTATTTTAAGGTAAAACTAACAAACTACATTACCCTGAATCTCATTTAATGACCTTTGGATATAAGCATATATCCAAAGGTCCCATGTGATCCTGTATGTAGAAGTAGATAAAGACATTGGATGGCAGAGAAGCTACACCAGAGACATATTCTGTGCTTATTACAAATTCTTTTGATCAAAAAATCCATTACCCAGAAAAAAAAAAAAACATGGGCTGTGTAGTTTTACCAGAGTACTTCCTTGAAATCTTAATTTTTTAAGGATGGCAAAAACAGCATCCCAATGTAGTTTTGTCTCGCCATGTATTCTGAATGTATTGTTACACCACAAATGTCATTATTTTTTGTAGCTGCTTCGGTACAATAGTTGACCATCTAAGCGTCTGAGACAGAAAAAGATCTATGTTGTCTCTCCGGCTCCTGCAGCTTGTTTCCCCTTTTGAAAGCAGAGAAACCATTATACAGCCTGCCACACTGTTTCCATATTAAGTACAGGTTGCTGCCACTCACAGCAACACCAGCAACATGTGGGGGCAGACTGCCGCCGAGCCCTTCGATTCATCTCCACTGACAGCTTCCACATTCACCTTATTGAGCTACATGAAAAGGTTCTCAGGCCAGCTGTGGTGTTTGGAAAGTGTCTGCTTGTTGTTGTCCTCGCTCATAGGAAAGAAATCTGACATCCACTGCTCATATACAGATCACATACCAAGGTGCTCAGTTCACCACTGATCTACTGGGAGAGGCTGCTTTACAGTGTTTGGCAACTCATTAGTGAAATGACAGCTTGAATTAGAGACGCGTCCTCCTTTGAGAGACTTTAAAGCTTTAGCGGGTTATATTTTTTAATAAAATCTGTTGCTGTTTTAATTAGATCAGTGTGTGTCTTTTCAGGTCTCTTCAGGCAGCCTTCTATATAAACATGGCTTTACTGTTTGTGTGGCCTGATGGGTAAAACTGTGCACAATTTTAAAGTATGTCAACATGAAAAAGAAATCAAAGGTTCAATGAAAATGCTCAGTTTTAGTACAGTAAATACAGCAGCTCCTCAGGTGTGTGCCGAGTGATTCTCTTCAGATCTGAGCGTGAATGAAGGCGGAGAGGATCAATGATGTCTTTGATCTATTCTCTCGGTTCCAAGAGACAGGCGTCGTAGAAGGGTTTCTTTTTAAGAAGCATTTTAATGTTTTATGTTGGGTTTCCGTTTGAATCTTCCCAGCTGAACGTTTAAAGGAAGAGTGTGTAAAATCAACTTTTTTTTGTTGTTTTATATCATTTTATTCCCTTATCAAAAGCAAAGCTGGAGTATTGCTTTGATTCATTCATGCATGTTTGAGACATCTTTGAATCTCCTTATTCTGCTCCCTGTGCTCCTCCAGACTAGCAGCAGCAATTAGCAAACATATGGTGGAACTGCAAGACTCCTGAGCTTATCCAAAGAACTACTTCGCAATCCAACAACACTCCAAAGAGCGGCTGTAAAAAGCTTAGCGAAGAAACACTGATGACGTGCTGGAGGCGTGAGCGTCGGAAAGTGTAGAAACTTCTTAAAGAGACAGAGGCTCATTTTCCAGGTGTTCAGTTGTGAAGTCAAATTTCTGTTATGTTTGATATATATGGTATTTTTATAACAACAGTAGGTAACATAGTTGATTGTGCTATAAAAAGGCACTATGTATCAGGGAAAATACATAAACTGCTCCTCTGAGTTTAAATTGGCACTATGTGCAATAAATCATCAACTTTCCTCGCGTTAAAACAAACTATGTTTCATTTACTTTGAAAGCTCAGTAAATAATTTAACAAAATGTTATATATTTAGATGCCATAAAAAATTGATCAGTTCTATAAAAATATTGAAAATATGAAGAAATCTTCACACCAGTTACTAAATAAGATAAATTATTCATAGGCCCAATGATCGAAGTAGTGCTGTACAGTCACTTTCTCCATGCAGAGAGCTGGGAGGCATTTAAAGTGAATCAGCCTATAGGATTTCATTATAAGTTTCATAGCTGGAGGTGTAGAAGCTGCTCGTCTGGGAAGAACTCAGGGAGCCGAGGGGATAAAAGAGCAATGAAAGGATCTTCACCGTGAATCAACCGTGCAGGCTGGTGTCCGGCCAACCTTTTACTACCAGGCTGTGAGTTGAAGCTGTTAAGGAGGCCGCCAGACAGATTCAGCAGGACGGTTTGAATTATTCCAGTTGTAATGAAGGACATATTAATGGTAATTAAGGTACCCAAAGGAATGAACGAATTAATGGAATAATTAATGGAGGTTTAGCTGTGAGATTGCAATTTTTCTGAGAGGTAAGGATCTAAAGTGGTGGTCTGGCAGACTTTGTCCGATGTCATCTGACCAGAACAACTTCCGTATGTTTTCTACGTCTCCCTCATAGCTTGTGTGTTGTTTAAAGAAACTTCTTCAGATTTTCTTTCAACAATGTTTTTTTTTTTGTTTGCCTTTCTAGAACAACTACAGCTGTAACTGTTCTACACTTTGATTGGCTTGACTCTGGTTGGGTCACCAGAAGGTCGCCACATTCACAGATGACTTATTTATTTTTGAGCAGGTAAAATTTCAAAGGTATTTTTTTTTTCTCAGATGAAGTTTTTTGCAGGCAGATTTGGTGTAAAATTATTTGATAATTGCACAACCTAAATATTCAGTGTCTAAAAAAAATGTCTGGTTCTAATGAGACTATATTTCTTTCATACTTACTCCTCCTTGGCTCCAAACTAATCATCTCCAACCAGTAAGACTTTCCACAAATCTCACTCTCAGCAATATTCATTCTTGTTAAGCCTCTTCCTCGCAGTGATTCCACTCCTCCACATTAAAAGGAAACCCTCTGGGTCACGACATGTCCTACCACTTCCTGAATTGCAATAAACCTGTTAAACTTTTACCTTTGTTTCTTGAAAGTTTATACGTACATGGATCAGAAAGTTCACCAACAGCTATGACGACTTGCAAGCTTTCCTTTTTATCTGCAGATTGTGGGATCATTTGAAACGTAATTGAACAATTACTTGTGAAAAAAAAAATTCAATTAAATATCTGACATTGTGAATTTTTATGCTCACATACTAGAAAATCTTACATTGATTATTTTCTTTTCTTTTTTTTTTAAAGTGAAAATAATTATATATGAATATAAGTAAATTTCAGTAATAAATAAATAAATAAATAAAGATTGCAAGAAAAGTTGGTCAATTTCTCTGTGAACCCCAAAATCTCAGCCCATAGTTCCTGGAGTTAGCCGTCTCTGCTGCGATACGTCTGTTAGTAATTTAAGACAGTCGCATCTTTGTATTGACCAGGTGCAGGAAGATGGGGAACGGAGATGACAAATTAAATGAGCTTGTTTTCATTCCACAGGAGGAAATGTGATCCAGTCGCCACGGCAACCAAGCCCAGCGGTTTCAGGAATACTCGAGAAATTAAAAACAAGACGTTATGTAAGGAAAATGAAAACAAAAAGAAATTATTATGAGTGTGTCAGAAGTGTGTGCGTTCCGATGTCACTGTGCTCAGATTAAACTGATTGTTGTTTATAATGTTACTAAACAAACGTTGTGACAGCTTGAGAGAAGCTTTTATTGGATAAATTCTCCATGAAAATTGAACAATAATTTAGATGTTTTTTTGTTTGTTTTTTTCCAGTTGAAAGGACAGTGGTGTAATCTAATTGGTTGTGGATCCTTTCAAGTTTAGAGTACAACATAATTCAGATATCCAGCAGCACTCAAAGCACTAATCACACACTCGTACTGCGCTACAACATGGCCAGGACAAATCAGTTTATCTGTGCTAAGAAGGTGCCAAAGCCTCGTAGTTCTTTCTGACCCTTCTTTCCTGATAGATTCTCCCTCCGCTCGGCTCACCGAGCATGAAATCATTCGGGCAGAATGACAGGGTGTTTGGCTGGTGAGCAGGAGCCCAAGATTTGTTTCTCTGTAGATAAACGTTGTTGATTGTTGGCCTCTGCGATTAGGGGGTGCAGAGAGGTTCAGCAATTCTCCTAATCGACAACCCAGTTATCTCTGTGGAGAAATATTAGCTATTTTGTTGCTGATGAAATATTACAAACAAGTTGAAATTATATTTTTGATGGAGTCCCTGCCAGACCAAGAGCAAATTATCGCATAACAGTTTTTTCCCCCCGTGGGTACAGATATTTACAGTAAACATGAGTGGATCAATCCAAAATATTGATAATATCGATACCAAATCAGTACTGGATTGTGGTAAGCTTGATACTTTAGTTTCAGATTCACACTTTTAAGTGAATTTTATTTTTGAAGTTTCTCAACTCTACCTCAAGAGATTTTGTTTCAATTTGCTCTTAAATGATACTTTTTTGCACTTTTACTAACAACGCACACAAATAATGTTAGTACGTTAAAAATATTTTGTAGACACCTAAAAACTTAGTCCAAATTCTCTGCTTAAATGAAATGTTTTTTTTTTTTTGGACAAATCAGCATTCCATATCCTATTATACATGTATTTTTAAAAATCTTGTTGATAAACTTGTAACTCTGCATTGGGCCAAAAGCAACCAGACAATTGTTGCCAGCATCCTTTATTATTCTAGCCTGTGTTATTATGAGATCAAAGCCAAACGGATGACCCGTCATTGGACAAAATTAAGGGAACAGGGCATGTTTCCCAAAAACATCTATTACAATTAAATTCTCACTCAAACAGTGGCAACAAAGAGACTGTGATTATGATCAAGAGTGGAAATGAAGCAAGGACGTTTGATCTGGGGAGATGCTGTGCAGATGAGATTTTTGTCAACAACTTTTTACTGATGAACCACAAGGGCAACTGAAATTTATTACCATCCCACAAGCTAAAGTTGCTCCTTGAACTCATTCCTTTTTTCCCTGCAGTGGGTCATTCTCTCAGCCTCTGCAGCAAAATGTGCGTTCTATTGGGAATGATCACCAGGAGCACAGCGCCGTGCTTTTTGGAAATGATGTTAGTAAACTAGAAGCTGCTGCTGATGTGTTGCACAGAGATAAGGTCAGAAAGCAAACAATATAAATCATGAGAAGTTATTAAAGGAGAGCGCTGTCAATTATCTTAAAAAGATGAAGCTTTTATGGCTTAGATTCAAATGAGACTCTGCACAGAATGCACCTGTGGTACCGACACACGGCTGCCATTAAAAAATGATGCTGTTTCATATTTAGCGTGTGTATTGCTATGGACTCCAGATGTGGTATTTAAAGGTTGTGTGGCGGGGGTGTAGGTTTCTCAGCCTATTAGGTTTTTATGATAACATTTCAGAAACTATCCAACACTAATTCTGCAGCTAAAAAAAGGAAGGGGCAGATGCACAAGGCTATCAGTGGATGCAAAATCAGAATCTGGGTGTGATCCCAGTTCTGAAAGTAGATGCAATGACAGATATACTCCAAAAATAGCTAAATAAAAACTGTACTGCCCACATTTAAATAAAACATCATTCATGAAGCTAGGGTAGAAGTCACCTATACTTATGTGCAGTATATTTATATACACAACAACCAGAGCAAATATCTCTACACTGTCCAAAACCCAATCTGCATGTTTTATTCATATGGTGCCAATAAGGGATGGAAATTACTTTTGTGCAACAAAAGAAAAAGAAATAAGCGACATGTTGTGCTGCTGGCATTACAAAAAAGAAAAAAGGTTTACGGAATTAGGTTTGTCTTCCGTCAAGGTTTGCCTTATGTTTTGCTCACACTATTTGCTTTATTTCTGCTCAGGATTTGCATCTAACACATGCAAATGTGGAGCAATTTGTATCAATGTTTATCAACTACAAACACAGTGGATGCTAAAGAAGCAGAAAAAAAATGTTTTTCCTTTTCGCTATAAATAATCCTGTTCCTTTAACATTTTTTTTTTCTTTTTGCTTAACTTCAGCTTTATTGGTGCATATTTTTCTCTTGCTGACTTCATTTTAAAATGTTCAACTTCACAACTATTACAATATCATTTAAATTTTTATTTTGTTTTCATTCTCTAGTGATAGTTTTATCTGCTAATTTCAGGTTTTGTTTTCTACTCATATTTTTATGTACTGTAAATCTAACAATTTGTAATTTGTTTTTTTTTATTTCGCTTTCCTAAGAGAGGTTTTACTTACTATGACTGACATTGAGAGGGGATTAAAAAAACGTGGATAGTTATTTATGCTGACAAGTGAATTTAAGTATGTGAAAATTATTTTAATGTATAATACTTTCATGGCAATCATTCAGATATTTTTTCCCAAGGGACACAGACAGAGGACAAAATGAAGAAACTTGCATGAGAGGAGAGAGAACTATGCTGACCAGGCACTGACCTGACCTGGTGTTGCTAAAAACTTTCAGACCAGCATCTGACCGGAAGAATAATGCTGTGATAGTTTGCTAAAGTCAAATTACATTTATTTAATATATCCTGCTCAGAATTTAAAACAGGGAACATCACTGACCGGTAAAAGTCGGTTAGAAACATGGAGGGAATAGTGGCGACAGTTATACAGTAGTGTCATTTTATACAACACTGAAATTAATTGAAGAGGAGTTACTTTTACTTTCACCTCTCTGCAATTTAATTATTTAGCAGTTTTAGTCATTTTTTGCCAAAGTTGTAGCAACAGATTCCTTTAAAGTGCAAAGCCTTGGGTGATGCTCTGACTGAATGCTCAAGGACAGAAACAGGACAAAGCATGACATCTAAACGTTTAAACCCAGTGCATACACACATACAGGAGTGTACCGCAAACACCAGATTTGTTCAGCATCTTGCTGAGAATGCCTCCAGGTGGACACAATGTGATGCGACAGGTGGACATGCGTTTGTGGATCATTGCTGCAGAGAAGAACATCAAAGCTTGTTCAAGACCAACTAGAGTGAGACATGAAGCGTTCCCCCAACACACTCAGCCACGTCCAAACTTGTGCACAGACAAAATCAGTCAAAAAGAAGTCACGTTAACCAGAAGCATCAATGCTGCTGCAGAAAATCCTGTAAAACAGTTGCACCACTACCCATAAACAGATTCAGCTCGAGTTTTTCTTGCTTCTATTTTGTGCATTCTGGTAATTCTGACTTTAGAATCTCTTCAGTAATGTAGCAAAAGACAAGGAAGGCTGAAAAACTGAGATAAAATATTAAAATAAAACAAGTCAAATTGAAATTTGAAAATATACAACAGAAAGACATTACATAAACATGGCCACAGGCAGGAAGTACCTTTTATGTTCAGTTGAGCATGTTCTGCATTAGTCTCTTGTTAAATATGGAGGGTATAATTCATGACAATAAGTAGATTTGACAACATGCTTCCCTCCTTTGTTTGATGCAGATTGGTCAGTTCCACCCACAGGAATAACAAACTACTTTGAATACAATTATTTAGATTTTTGATGTCGTCCTCCCACAGGTTTTCACCCCAGCAGAGCCTCCAAAGAAAACAACACTGGTGACCAGAGACTCATCCTGGGCTTGGAGCCACACATGTAAAGGAGCTGCAGGGGGAGAAATGGGTGGCATCTGTTAAACTCCATGTTTATGGTTTCACAGATTTCCCCATATCTCTCACTTTATGGCTGGAGGAGTGTCAAGATTCCAATATTTTCCAAGATTTTTTTTGTTGAGACTGAAATCGATCAGCAGCATTGCAGTTGCTGGCCTTTAAGTCAGACATTAGTGGTGTGATCCATTCGTCTGACTCATGTTCCCTCATTAGATGCTGAAACCTTTTCTTTCAATTTTATTTCACCCTTTTCCAATTTTCACTTGCCTTTGTTTTGCCCACTCATTTTATGCAATTTTGGTTTCCTAATCTCTTTGGTGACGCAAGGAAAGAGTGAATAGGTGGAGCTTTTGGCTTTTCAAACCTAGATTTTCCTGGAGCATATTTGAAAAGAAGACATGTGTTGCATTTGCAAATGGACACAGTCACATAAATTTTCATTATTGTAGTATTTTTATAAAGTACCAAAAATAGTGTCTGTCTCTTTGATGCATAATTTTTGATTATCCCTTATAACAGGGGCAGTTCTTATATATTTGATGTTCGTAAATGTGCTATACAAAGCAGTCTTTGGTTGTTCCGTGATCTGCTTTTTAACTACTTATATCTACTTGCTCACCTTTACAAAAACGATTTCTAAACTCTTGCAAAAAGAACAATACGAAATCCCATTCCATTTAACAAAAGCTGATTTTTGAATCTGTAGGGTCTGCATTGTCTTTCTCAGTGCTTTAGCACAAACAATGTAACTTTCCTAAACCTGCAATTTTCCAGATTGACCATAATTGAACTATTTTGTGGTTTTGATTTGTAGAGGTCCACCCTGCGGTCGCCTTAGAGAACCATTAGGATGGCTGGATGACTGCGCTCAAGCCCGTCACCCTCAGCAGGGGGCAGCCTTTGTTTCTCCTAATAATCAGTTAAGGTCTTCTTCTACCCACGACCACTCAGTTATCTCTGTCCGTAATAACACAGCTGCCTGAGAAATGTGGCAGGAGCCCCCTCGAAGCTCAGCGCTTTTGGTGAAAACGAGCCAGCAGCCGCTCTTTGAAGACAGGCTGCGTGGAGCATACGACTCTCGAGCCCTCCCAGGGTTTAATGTCTTATTATTTTCCTCAGACAGAAACAAAATGAACAGTTTTGTCAGCGGGGACGCTGCTGTCTTTGTGTCACTTCCTTTAAACGCACAGCAAGAGGGGAGCAGGATGAGAAATGAGGGAAACTGTAGAAAGTCACTTTTGCGTCATTAGCTGGAATCTAACATCTGAGGGTGTTTTCAGAGGATCAGTCATGTACTCAAGGCGAATTATATAGGAGAAAGGATCAGGATGCTCAAACGTAGAGCCAAATATAGAATCACCTCATTATTTCTTTTTTCAGTCACCGTAGCAATGCAGGGGTGTCAGCATATCTGTAGCTCTCCTGCAACACATCGTCGGATTAGGACACTTTGTTCCCTTTAACCTGATTATTTACGTCAGTCAGGGAACTCATTCTGAATATAATCAGACATTTCAGTTTGGGAAAAAAAATAACATTTAAATCAGGCTAATGAGATTTTTTATTTTTTACATTTTCTGACATGTGACTATAGAAGCACCTGGGACTTTCTTGTCTTGTAAATGAGTTGACATACTTAATGTATCAAACTTTTATGTGAAAGTGTTTCATATTTTGTGAGAAAATTGCAGTTGCATAAATGAAGTATGTATACCAATTTTGAAGTGCCACCATTGCAAATATAAAGCAGTTTTTTTTATTGTTTCATCCAACAGCCAAAAATGTCAATGTAATTTATTGGGATATTGTATGACAGGCAAACTAGAGAAGCAGCAAAGAGATCCAAGGACACTCTGGATGAGCTGCAGAGATTCACAGAACAGGAGAAACAGACCCAAAATATATAATCTTGCAGAGTGCGTTTTATTCTCTCTCTCTTTTATTTTATTTTGATATTAAACTTCATATAACAGTTATCATATAAAATGTCTAGTACTTGACATTTTTGGCATTATGTTCCTCTCACAACTTACGATTTGCAATTATTTTTCTTTCTATATGAAATCACGAGAGAAAAATCAAAACAAACAAACCACAAGCAAAAAAAGAATCACAAATGATTTAACCAAAAATTGGTACCAGAAAAAAGTACATATTTGACCTTGGAGATGGGAGGAACAAACAATTTTTTTCACAAAAAATCTGATCTTATTGGTTTGATATAGTTCAGTCATCCTTTCCACATGTTCTCAAATGTATTCCATTCAAGTCTACAGAAAGAGCTTCTCCATAACATAATCTTGCACAGTATCAATGGTATTGACGGTTTGTTTTTTGCATGCAAAACAGGGGTTAGCATCCTCCATTATGTTCATCTGTGTCTTCTTGTACCTGGTAACCTGTAGGCCATCCAGCACTCGTGCATAAAAGGTGTGACAGCATGATTAATTGTGCCTAGTTCAGAGGCAAACCAAGCTGGCCAACGGATAAGTGAGGATTCCTCAGCAGTGGAAAAGAAGTAACTGTTTAACGTGAAGAAGGAACTGTTACAATGATAAATGGAAGCACAGAAACAGCCTGCTGATGTCTTTAAAACAAATTGTCTGGGATTTTAAAGCAATATATTTTTCATAAGGATAAATGGGTTTTAATCTTCCATTTAGGCACTGTGATGGTGCCTGAAATAAAAGCATAAACTATCCCTCCCATATTCAATTTAAAAGAAAGAGAAAGGGTGATTTTTAGTGCAAATGCAACAGGAGAATGGAGGATTTGTAAATTCCAATTATATTTCTCTTACTGTGAACTCAGCAAATTCAAATGTGCAAGCCGAGATGATTTCCCGAAGTACTGCCTCTGCTCATCTGCTGCGCATGATTGGATTAGACCGCAGATTATCATGTAGGCTGAGGGTAGCGGGCAAGCAGATAGGCATGCCTTCAGAAGTTATTAATTACAACTCTGAAATGTTTCACCCCCACTGAGTACTTTACATAGGACATGCCAGCAAATGCAGCAGAGCATAGCTGCTGTTGATGTGCATGCAGAAAACTTGTGTTTGTAAGATCTTCAAAGCGCACAAAGCAACACATATCAATCATCTCCACCTCTGTCTCCGTCACACATTGCTGACAGCTTTTTATGATTTTCAATTTAGTTTGTGTCTGCAACTCAGTGAGCAGAATTGCTCAGCAACCGTAAAGATGACATTCGAAAATTCACAGAAGAATAACCCTGAATGTGACATTTGGATCTTCCAATTTGGCTGTCATCGCTTTGTGGCGCACAAACATAAACTTGATTAAATGGGAGGATGAGCACAGGAGAGTGGCCTCAATGTGTAGTTTAGCATTAACCCTGCTTTAAATGTGAGTCATGGAAATAATAGTGATGACCCCTGCTCACACACACACACGCGCACACACACGATGTAGCAATGTCCGAATGAGGAAGGCTCTTTTCAACACAGTTGGCATCACTGCATGAGCAGAATGAAACATGTAGCTGCCCTGTAAGAAAGATTTTATTGAAAATAAATAGAAAACTTTTGCCTGAACAATGGGGAAATGTGGTTGAGAAATGAAAGGAAGTCTATTGAAGTTTAAATCTGGTTAAAATGGGATTAGGGACTGAATTATAGACCTAAATTCTTAGTTTCAATCATTTTGTTAGGTCCCTTTGCTGAATGATCAAAGTTTTTCCCACTGTGTAAGAAAAAAATGAGAAATTACCAGCATTAGGACGTCAAATGACCAGAAAGCGATCCAATAAAATATCTCAACTTTCGAGTTGAGATATTGAGAGTCGAGTTCATCTTGTTCATTAAGTGCCATCTTCTAGTGCTGTGGTTGAAACTGAGGGCCACTCTGCTTTGCTACAACTACTAATTGTATTTTAATTTTGTCCCCCAAAGGTCCAAGAGAGTTCTCCAAAACATTTCTTATTCAGAATAAATCAATATTATTAATATCTTATGTACACTGATTTACTTTTACCTAAACCCTAACAAATCTTTCCTCTATTTTTGACACGCTGCAGGCAATTAAACAGACAACTGTTAGCAAAACTTAAAACACCGTTTAAAAGAAGGTACAGTAAAATGGCTTCAGATTTTTATTTGAGCCTTAAGAGTTTGCTGAGTAAGCCTTTCACTGCATCCTCCCAAGGAAAACAATAAAGACGAGTTTCTTCAATATTTCATGCTGCTACATAATGTTTGGCTTTCTCCCCCCACACCTACCCTGACTCCCTGATCCACTAATAATACACACACTGATTCAGCAAACCCACTGAGTGTTATTATCGAGCCCTTCAGAGCCGTCACCCCGTGGAGAGGCACCGCTGTGCAGCAATAAATCTGGAATTCAATTAACCCAAGCACATCTTGACCTTTGATATTGTAAAACAACATAAGAGGGTAGTTATCATCGTGAGTTAACATTAAGGAAAAACAACATGTTGCTGAGAGTTTTGCGTTGAACTCCTTGTCAGTTGTGTGCCTCTTTTCGTTCAGTTTCTTTGAATCCGCCCATCTGTCTCTATTGATCAGTATTCCGTATCTCTTCCTGTCTCCGGGGAGATGTATTGACATTCAAAGCGGCAGTGTGTCGTATCAATAATTTACACAGTGATTGTGCCGTTCCATCAGCATGCAACAGAAGATCACGACAACGGATATGCAAAAAGCATCAATGTTATTGTGTCCATTTGATTTATCGCTGTGCTAAAAGAGGTGGTACAAATCCAATGGCTGCCTGTATTTACGCCATCTACCAAAGCAATATATAAAATGCTAATTTACAGACAGATGAATGATAAATGACTGGCATCAGCCTCATATCTGATGCAGGCGAAAGTTAATGATCTACTAAAGAAAACTACCTCTAAAAATGTTTCTAAAACATTTCAGGCCGAGGACCACTTATCCAATTTAGCAAACACTCATTGACCACCTAATTTGAAACTGCCCCACAATAACACAATATCTTAACATAAATAATATCAAATAAAAATAAAATCTTTACTTCAACTGCTGTTATCCTCTAATAATGTTTTAGGGCTGTTTGTAATTTAGAAGCATATTAAAGGAAGAATAGACTTGAGTTGCTTTGGCAAAAAATATTTTGTATCGTAATAGTGTTCAAAAACAAAAGTTATGCAACTCACTGACAAACTTTGCACCGTTTTTCTTTTCAGTGACAGTCTTAATCCATTTAGCCATTATTATTTTTAAGCACAATCCTTTGGTAAGCTAACAATAGCGTGGGACTTTGATATTCAGGTCATGGCAAATAAACGATAGGTTAGCTACATGCAGTGCCTTGCCGGCCACTAGGGGGCGCCCGCGGACCACCACTGGTCTGGGGACCACAGTTAAGAGACTGGTTCAGAAGCTAGGTTCCAGATTAAACACAGTTCTTTTGATGACTATGAAAGCATGATATTAGGTAAACTGTAATATTTTATGTGATACTCCATAAAATTTGTGCACACTTGTTTCCCGTAATTTAATAAATTTTGTTTCTTGTAATTCCCTAGGTAACGGAGAAGCAATCACGAGCTGGGACAGAGTCCTACAGTAAATCCGTACCCACACGCACACCCGACATAACTTACTCTTTGGTTTCAGCACAGATTGGCGCGGTTCGTCGTGAAAATACACGCGGCGTTCCTGCCTCAGTTGTCATGTCCATCCTACCTTGTAATTTTCAGTCTCAAACATTTTCCCGGTTCAGATATTCAAACAAAGCTATTTCCGGATTAATGCGCGCCAAACGGGAGTCACGTGATGACGTAATGACATCATCAGAACGTTGTATTAATCGAGTGTTTTCTAGTAAATTGAATATATTGTAATTTTGGTTTGAGGTTTATTTCTTGCATACTTTTTATGGGTTTACTTGAGTTAGAAGCAATTTTTGTTTTTGTTTTGCTTTCTTGTGGGCGGAGCCTGTGATTATAAACAAGGGCTTTGCATGCCTTTTTTTTTGGAGCAGTCTTTTTCTTGTCAGAAACTTTTCCTTCCTTGTCATGCTAGCTTGAGGAGCAAAGCAGTTTGATGAATTTGACAGTTCATTAATTTTTTAAAAATATATTCTATGACAATAATTGAAAAAGTATGTTTTAGAGGTTGCTTTTTTTTCGTCAGAGCAAATATGTTTGAAGCTTTTTTTTATGTTGTTTGGATGCTGTGCTTCTGTAATGGATTCTGGCGGAATGTTTTAGCATCATTTGGGACACATTAGCACACCCACAGGAAAGCTACTCACATTGACTGAGCTTTCTAAAGCCCAAATACAGCCCTAAATCTATATGCAGAGAACCAATAAACATTAAAAAGTTTCGTATTCACAAAGGTTTTTGAAAAATGAAGGAATGCAATGTTCTGTTTCACCAGGACATGTCTGCAAGAACACTTCCCATTTTTCTGCGCTGTTTTTTTTTTTTTTTTTTACTTTAACAGAAGATAAAATTGTAAAGTTAAAGGACCAGGGATTATGCTATGTTAAAAACAGAGTTCTGTTTGTCATTTTACAGAAAAGACACGTCTCTATGAAATGGATATTCAACTATCCACCAGTCAATCACAGATCAACACGGAGGTACACAATCCCCAAAAGCCTAACAGGCTTGTGTTATGCTGGAGTGAGCTTGCATACCTGGAGAGTACTCACTCATGCATTGAAACATGCAAATACTATGCAGAAAGGCCCCATCTGGGATTCGGGCTCAGCACTTATTGGGCTTCAGAGCTAGTGATTGCTCTACCATGAAGCCCTGCAACTCTAACTTTCTCCTAAAACATGACATTTTAGGTCGGAATAGATTATTGTTGGTACTAGACTATAGTCCTGAGGGGCTGGTGCAAAGGTTAAAAGTAAAAATGTAGTATTCGCAAACTCATAAGCAAGTGAGATTTCTTTCTTCTGATACTTCAGGTTTCCAACAATTTAGCAGTTAAGTTTATTAACATTTGCATCCATCCATTTCTCATTTGTATTATCTTCCTCTTTTCATTTTTAGAGTTGCTGGCTCATATTGAATCAAAGAAGAGCCAGGTAAATGTGAGCAAATCATCACTCCTATACTGACAATTTACAGTCTTCAGTTGACCCAACCTGCATGATTTTGGAAAAAATCCAGAACCAGAAGTTACATGCTCAAGAAAAACCAAATGCATAAATGTTTCAGCTTGATGCATTTGCAATAAATTTTAAAGGGCTTTAAACAAAACTGTATACCAGGACAAAAATATCTTTTGCGGTAGAAATAAACTTCAATACTGGTATTACTTAAATTATTAAGTCAAAAGAAATTTACTTTCAGATTATTTTAAGAATTAAAGGCCTAATGTCTGAGAAAAAGAATAGGGAAAGCTGGTCGATAGTTTTATCTTCAGTAGACTTGATTACTGTAATCAATAGTGTATTTAATCCTCTGCCTAAAAATCAATCAAAACACAGTCATAAAGACAGAAAAGTAGATTATATCTGCCTGGTCCTGTGGTAGCTGATTTCCTGTCTATCAGGGTAACTTTTAAAATCTGCTGTTTGTTTACAATTCTGGAAACAATTCAGACTTTTAAAAGTCTGACGACAGCTCAGAATTTCCAGAGTTCAAACAATCTACAGTAATAGCAATTCCAAGAAGACATAAAACTAAATCCTTCGTTAGACTGTTTCACCTGGACAGTGCCTTCTTTGTTTTTACATTGTGTTGAGAGTCTTGTCTCCTTTAAACAGCAGCTGTACACATTCTTATTCAGATCTTTTTGAACATCGTGTCTGTTTTAATTTTTGTTGTTTTTTTTTTTTACTCATGGTTTTATTTTCAGACTGTTTTTGTGAAGCACTTTATGAGTCAAAGTTTTAGTTGAAAGTAGATATTTACAGACACTGCATAAAAAGACACATATCCTTTGCGGGGTTTTTTACTGCCTTTTAAGTTTAGCTTTATGGATTAGAAAATATTTCAGTTTGCTAATTGCTGGAATAATGAGAGCAAAGATTTTGGGGGAAGAATTTTAAATTGCATTCCTCAAACACAGAAGCTTACATACTACTATGCCTTTAACACAATTTGGAAAAACTCAGATGATGATGATGATGTCAGAGCTTTGTTTGTTGTGGCTTAGTGTACAACATTTGAGTTGACCTAAGATAAATAGAGGCGCATCTGTGGACATATTTTAAAATACCTGCTTCGGAAAGATCATAAAGAATCAGTGAAGATGTCAGGAAGTGAACTGTGAACCTCCACAAATCTGGTTCATTGTTAAATATTATTTCCAGATACGTGAAGATGCCACATTCATCTGTTCAAGCTATTATAAGCAAATATAAGCAACTCAGGAATGTCCAGCCTTCATAATGCTCAAGAAGAAGATGGGTCCTGTGTCCAAGAGGTAAACATGTTTTGATGTGAAATGTGCATATCAACCCCTCTACAAAAGCTGATAAGATTCATTATCCACTTGTGTACAGACATGGGGCAAAATGCTACTAAGCAAAGAAGGAGACGTTAGCCCACTGGTCTGCAAACTGTGGCTTTGGGGCCACAAGTGACTCTTTGGACCATTGACAATGGATCTTCATAACTTCTGCTAAAAAGTCAAAAGAACCAGCTAATGTTTTAAATATCAAGTCAGATCAAATTTTATTTGTTTAGCACCTTTCAGCAACAAAGCATTTCACAGTGCTTTACATAATAAAACATAAAGTCATAGGACACACAGTCAACAACATTTTGCACAAATACAAATGCAGATTTTTAAGAGATTTTCTTTTTTCCTGCAGTATTTGCATTGAATTTATACCAAGAATGATACTAAAAGTGCCAGCAATACTTTTACATCTGGTTTTCTTGTCATTAGGTTGGAATCAATGTATTTTCTTTTAATTCAACATAATTTTTCATCCCACAGAAGAAAAAAAACAAACAAAATTTGCAAAATTTTATGATAAATCTTGATTTTAAAAATTAGAGAGAAAATGTAGTTTTTGTAGGGGACATAATTAATAGAAAGGCTGTTTCAGCAATACAGAAGTTGAATTATTTCCATCTCAATCTTATCTCCAACCCCAACAAACTTATTTTAAAAATTTAATCGTTTACTTTTTTACCTTTTTTAAATCCAGACATTTTAACATGGGGATTATACCCATTTTAGACTAACTGTATGTGTATATCAGACTCTTCTAGTGTAGAGCGCCATTGATGTGGACTGGAATTTTTAAATTACCATCAACTAACTGCACTACAATTGCTATTTAATGCATTCTGCATTACTTGAAGTAATGTATTTTTTTTTCTAGAAATATATTTGAAGGTGTTAACTGTATTTTAGTAAAATAGAAAATCAACACATAACATGAGTTTGACAGGATTGAGTGGCATTTTTTGCATCAAGATGAAATACATTTAAAACAGACTATTTCCTACACAAATATGCTCTACTCAACTTCCAGAGCACATAAAAACTGTATTTTAAATCCCAGTGTGCCGCCGAGGTTTATCGGCTGCATTTAAACCTGGGCTAAAATAAAGCAACATGTGCTTTGCTGTTTTTCAAGAAAAGAAAAAGACGGCAGATGTACGACAAGTTATAAAATGTTTCCATCTAGTGGTCGGACACGTTAAAAACATTTTCTGCTCGTTTTTAATAAGCCTCGTTTTCACCTCTCATTAGGATGCACGAACAGTAAAAAGTCATGCATAAGAATGGTCACATCTCAGGGTGACAGTCACCTGTTTTTCAAAGATTTCCCACTATTTGTGTCTGGAAAGTGTGGTAGAAATCTGCATCTATCGCCAGAGAGAAATCACTGAACTCCTTTCTGTGCTACATCTCTCAATCTGCACATAATTACACGCTGTAAAATATTCCACAGAATGCAGAGATATTTCCCAGAGGAAACATTACTCTATACCTTACTGAGCTACATTTGCAAATAAAACATGTTGATCACATAGCTTTAGAGGTTAATAAGTAGGGTTTTATTCTCTATTGTGAGACACCCTAGCTGTGTAAGCTTTGAAGACATTTATTTTCCCTGTGAGGAAAATAACCAAATGTCACAGACAAATTTAATCTCTGACTCTGAGTGAAGTGCTGTTAAATGCCAAAATGATTTCTTGGAAAACTCTCTAAGCACCTAATTTAGCAGAACTCTCACCCCGTCGCTCCTTGGGCAGTTCTCCCGCTTTCACCACCTGAGGGAAGCAGTAAGGACAAGGATCGGTTCAACGGCAGGTCACCTCCTAATTGCGCAGCAAAAGATGTTTCACTCTTTGTCCCCATCTAGGTGGAACAGGCATACAGAATAATGTGAGACAGTATTTACAGATGTCTCTTTCTTTGCTAAACATTTTAGATTATCATGAAAAGTAAATATGAGAAAATATAATTTTGAGAAAATATAATTGCTAAATATTTCATTTTTTAAGTGAAAAATGAAGATATCCCACCCCACCCTTGTGAAAAAAGTACTGCAAACCAATAAGGTTTTTGAAAGCTGAGTTTAATGTCGCGCCTGATTATTACCAGATCTGCAAAACCTAAAATAACCTTTCTGATATCATGAAGAAGACTTAAACATTTCCAAAGGTATCACACTATGTTGCTTATCACTTCAAATCTTTTTAGTCGTGTTTGCTTAGGCTGACCATTATGCATTTAGACGGCATGAACTGAAACAGAATGCTTATTGTTTCTTCCATGATGCAATTTTGAACAAAAACAATTTTTAAGTGTACAGGCGGTGAGAGGAGTGCAGCGTTGATGATGCCTGGGTTTAGGTGTATAGTTTTAATTACAACTCTGTGTAGAATGATGGAAGACTTGTGGGACTTTTCTCATTTCAAGCCCTCAGTTTGAAATATGAGCTTGTCTCACGGATGCAGCGAGTGTATTTGGAAACACAGCGCTATTCCAAAGACCGCTTAAACGGTGGTTTAAAGTCGAAATATAATTTACAGCAAAACTAATTAAACCACAATGTCATTTTTAGTTGAATTTCACCAAATTCCTAGAAGAATGAATCCAATAGGAAAGAGATTTATGAGTATTTGACTACAAGTCGGCTAAAGCTGTAATGAAAAGTCCACAGTCAATAGAAATCAGTAATGCATGTTAGAACTCCTTTGAATTCTCATTATTTCAAATCACCAGGGCACTGATAATCTGTTATACAGCAGAAGAGAAGGGGTGAACTGTTTTATTGAGACCTCAGACCTGGTTTGCACTTTTTGCCTCTTTGACAACTCTTGTGTTCTCAGTTTCACTTCGCCCTGGAGTCCATTCACTAGCTCTTCACTTGTCCTGTTTCCAACTATTACAGTCACTGTCATTGCTCACCTCATTGTCTCTGCTGTGCACATATCACATTGTACATTAAGCTCCCTGACAGAATGTCTTAGTGCATCAACTTTTGACTGTATTCCTCTACATCATGAACTCTCCTTGCCAAGGTCCTTCAGATTATGAGATTCTCATTTGAAGTGACTAAAGGTGTTGTAGTTCAGAAGAATAATAGCTTTTATCACTCTGAAAAATACAGAATCACCCGTTGCTGTACAATATATGTTTATTTGTTTTTATCTTTTATTACTATAAGGAAGTGGACTGCAGGTATTTGCAGGGTTTTGGGATCACAACTGCCCACAGTTCTAGAAATGCTTATAACTGCCTATATAGACGTTCAAACACCAAAATACCTTAATATGCATTAGGTTCTAAAATTCTAGTGTAGTGATGAAGTTGTTTAGGAAAAGAGTCAGAAGAATTAGAAACTATATTTTATTTACAGCATCCAATAACATTTTTTGCATACCGACATCGTTAAAAGGTTTGACTGGAAATATTTCTGACTGTGCTTACAATTAAATCATTCAAACTGGGACTTTTACATGATGGGAGTGCTAACAAAAGGCAAATGGCAGTTGCAAAATCGAAAGAGCAAAGGGGCAGACAAAACATCACAGTGCATGTAATACAGACAGGCCTTTTTATGCAATGATCCAGGTTTGAGATGCGTTTGCACTCATTCTGAAAGTTTAGATTTATTTTTTCAAAAAATAAATAAATGCTCTAACCTTGTTTCTATTTACGCACTTTCATTTTAATAGCTGCCTTAAATTCTATTACATCGGGGGTCCCCAAACTACGGCCCGCGGGCCGGATCCGGCCCGCCACGTCATTTGGTCCGGCCCCCTGAACAATGCCGGATCCGGCCCGCCTGCTCATACCAGAGAGCATTCAGTGTTTTTTTTTCGTATATTGTATTTTCCGGTTTATATGTGGATTTTTCTTCAACCACCAGGGGGCTTTTGAGCAAATGTGAAACTTACTTTCCCTCAATGGAATATATACTCGTCAGTCACAGTCACCGTTTCACTCACGGTTTTTTCCATTTGCATTCTGGGTAAAAATCTATCTAAAAGCGCGAATGTGTCGTCGCCCGTCGCCCCCTCCACCCCCCCACCCCCGCTCGACAAGAATTTTCTAAGGTTTCTTTCTGCAAAAACTAAGACCGGCCCCCGACCAGAGAAAGGAACAGCTATGTGGCCCTCGCAGGAAAAAGTTTGGGGACCCCTGTATTACATGGTGGGAAGCCAAAAACATCAAGTAAAATCTAAATGTAAAGACGAACCATAAAGTATGGTTTTCAGTTACGCTAAATATCAGAAGCAGAAAATGTAAAAAATAAATAAATAAATACAATTAGATTTACAAACCGGTATTTTTAGCATGAAGTAGGTAATTCTGGTTCATAAATAATATGATTTTAACGACTAAAGTGTTATAATACTGCTTTGCTTCAGTTTAATCTTAACATTTACAACCGTACCTGAAGGCACCACTTTCTCCAGCACGGCTGTCATGGCGCTGACGAGGCCGAGCACTTCTGCGGCGTCAAACTTTAATTTAGGCTCGATTTGGAATATCAGCTCTTATATTTGCTCTCTAAAATCTTCATTCCCCGACGAGTGCGCACTTTGGTGAGTTACCCAACAACATGACTGCCCCGTTTTGTTATTCGGCGGACTGTCTGATTTTAGCTTGAACGTTGAGTCTTACCTAAAGGTCCGCGTAATTTAGCTAAAATACTTTTCTGCTGCCTGTTGGTGTTGAACTGGTGAAGTGCGGGATTTTACTTGGTTGATAAACAGCTTTACATGTATGCGTATTAATAATAACACAACTCTGATAAAATAAGAATCAACAGATTAAAGTAGAGTGCCACACGTTTAGCTTTCGTGTAACTTATTTTGTTTGTTAGCTTTTCTTGACACATCTGCAGAGAGTTCCTAACTCGGAGCTGTACACGGTGCAGTTTAATCAGATCACATTTAAATATTGTCCCAGACTGCACATGGCTTATTGCTCTGTCCATTGCTCACACCAATGCATGCTGAATATTAGACTTATTTGGTTCCTTCTGATTCCTCCTCTTATTATTGGTGCAAACTGATATTTTTCAGTATTCTTTCAGTGCCGGTGGTTGGTAAAAATAATCTTAACCGAAAAATTCACAAACGGAAATCAAACATTGTCACAACTCACATCTTCCAAGTAAGAGTTATTGTGGAAGGTGATTCTGTGGGCAGTAAGAATCTCCAGTAGCAGTCAGTCTTGCAACAAATCTGCAGAGGCCTCTGACTACAGACACTGTTTCTCCATGAAAGTTTCATGACTGACATATCATGCTAACAGCTCAATACCCGGGCAGTGGAGATGATATTCCTCGGAAACATGTTTTAGATAACACCGTCAGCTAATCCATCTCATTTGCTTTTGCCACTCCTAATTCGGGTTATTATTGTGACTTGATATATTGTGCAACTCTATTTAAGTGGATCCCACTGAAAGATTTGTAGCGTTTCTGCAGCTATATAATGAAGCATCGGGCAATGCGATTTGATATGTCAATAGAAATGTTGATTTTTCTGGTTATAAGTAGCATACTTTTAATGCATCCTTGTAGCTTTTGTCTTTTTGTAACCATTAAGAAGATTCCATAAAACTCTTCAAAGCAATTGAAAAGTCCCAGAATTAAATAACTAGAAAAAACATATTATCAAGGGATCCATTACATGACTGCGTAACATAAATTGGTTCAAATAAAACCACTCCATTTAGATGGGTAATCATGACTGCGACAAAATATCAAGAACACATCTGGCCTGCTGTCATCTTATCTTACTGTTACATCTGTTAGGTTTGTGTTGGCCTTCCACAGATGAGAGATGGGAATGAGTTGAGTGTGTTGGATTGCCTTTTTAAGGGCAGGAGAGGCTCAGCTGAGGAGGGCTGTATGTTCATGTGTCTCCACTTGGATGGTTACGTTGGGCTCAGCAGCTGTCTTCACTCTCACAATCCTGAATCAAGAAGCAGTGATGCAGAATGAGTTGATTGCTTTGGAGCTCCTTTTTTCCAGACAGGAGGGAGGTTGGGGGTAGAGTTGAAGTAGAATCTGAACACTTCCTAAGGAAGATGTTTGCACCATTTTCTTTTTAGGTCAGGAGTGTCCAAGTCCAAAATAAAAGAATTGGTGAAAACAATGTACTCTTTTAGTTCGAGTTCTAAATAGTAGTTATGAAAATTTCATGTTAATATTAGGGCTGGACCTGAATAGGAAACATGTTATAGTGACATCATTAATGAATATTCTGATGATTATACCAATTATCCTACATTGTCCTGATTCTTCTTCTTTTTTTTTTTTCTTTTTTTTTTTTACAATTGGTTCGTTGCAATTTCACAATTTTCTGTCAGCTTCAGCATCTCAGCCTCTAAAAATCGGCATATGGTGAGCGGCTTGTCCATCCTTCTGGGCAATTAAATTAGCTTGCAGAAATGTATCCAGCCAAATATTGCATCCATGTAATTTTATACAGTTGTGATATTGAACTGTATAAATGCCACCCAGCTAAGCAATGGGTGGCATTGCTTAGCTGGCAATGCCACCCACATTGCCAGCTAAGCAATGTGGGTGGCATCTACTAACTCACTTGCTCTTTGGTTTCCTAACAATAACCTGTTGTGTAACAGGTGCATCAATAGTTTCAGGTTTTGCTATTGTGCCTCTTCACTGCTTAAAAAATAAATAAAAATAAAATAACAATTTTGTGGAGTGAAGGGAGAAAATAAGTACATCACTTCAAGAGGAAACTGTGGATAAAAGAAGAATGGTCACATCACTTCTTTGTCAGTATTTCACATAATTAAAACAAAACTAACAAAATAGTTACCTACATTGGGGGAAAAAATTGTCTCTTCCAAATATTTCTGGACCAGACGGTAAAATATATTTGGTTGTGGTTGCAAAGTTATGCCAGCAGGGGGAAGACATGGTGCATAAACCTTCACATACACTGAGTCTGTTTTTGATTTACTGTGTACACATCCACACAGCAGCTTCCATCTAAACACTCCACACACCCTCCCACCTCTCAGATGAATCAGACTCCTGAAGGACACAAAGTTCTAGGAAGCATTGTGCTTCTTATTTAAATTTTCTAGAAAGGGTGATGTGGCAGGGATTGATGGGATTGTTTTGTGTCCAAGTTTCAGAGCTGATTTAGATGTGTTCTGTACTTAATGGTGTACAACATCAGACCCTGACAGAAGTAAAATAGTAATTTTACCACATTCAGATTGTAATTGGTGATGCTTTTAAGTTGTTCCTGGAGAAATTGTCAGTCAAGTTTATTTGTATGGCACATGTCAGCTACAAGGCAATTCAAAGTTCTTTACATTATAAAAATATAATTTACCAACTAATTGTGAAACAGCAAAAAATTACATTTTGTTAGATCATCAACCAAATATATATTGATCAATGTTCCAGTTATTATGAATCAAAGATAACTTTATAAACCGTTAACCTTGATTTAAAGGAATTCAGTGTTTTGGATGTTTTGCAGTTTTCTGGATGTTTGTTCCAGATCACTGGAGCATAAAAACTGACATGTTTACATGTTTGGTTCTGGTTCTGGGGATTCAAAATGGACCAGAACCAGAAAACCTGAGTGGTCTGGAAGGTTGATACAACAGCAGCAGATCTTTAATGTATTTTGGTGCTAAGCCATTCAGTGATTTATAAACTAGAATAAATGTTTTAAAGTCTATTCTCTGAGCTACAGGGAGCCAGTGTAAGGTCTTTGAAACTGGGGTGATGTTCTTTATCTTCCTAGTTTTTGGTAGAAGCCTTCATAACATTGTCCTCTGAGTAGATATTACCTTTTATCCTTTTGAAGAATATTAATATTTGGGTTTTTCCATTTATTTTGACCTCTTCTCTGGGTTATGGGGCTCTGTTTGCCCTCAGGAGAGAAGAATGATCCCTTGCACAGATCTTTGGACTGGTGCATTGTTGAACCCTGGTGTGGAATGTGTACTGTCTTTCAGCCAGAGGACAGTGGGCTTTACAACAACCTTCATACAAATCTCTGTAAGCAGACACTTGTGTATTTTAAGAAGTTATCTTCTCCTAAGATGACTCTCAGAGAAGGTTGTCATCAGTGGTTTTGTTGTCTAAGTGATTTGAAATGTGAATGTCAAAATAAAATGTGTTTCTCATAAGGCTGATAGATTGAATGTCATGGTTGTCAAATGAATTCTGGAGTGATACTGTTATTCCTAGAAGAACCTGGTTGTAGGTTTTGTTTTCATATAAAACCGAAGAAGGTGATCGTGTTGCCTTACTTGTAAGTTCAGAGCAGATGTATGTTTTGCCAAGAGATTGGTGGAAATTCAAACAGGAAGCAACCCTACAGGTGGTGAGGAGGCCAAGGCTCTGCTGGCAATTCCCATGAAGACTCCTTACTCACTCTGAGTGACCACAGAGACATACCGGAGGTTGTGGTGGGGGGTGTCTGACTGTTAGCGTCAGTTCCCTTGCCTGTTAGGTGTTCTCCCTAAAATCCAACCCCCACTCCCGTCTGGAAATGGATACTGTGGGCGTATTTATAGCTGCGGACCACAAGCGAGCTCTTTCTTAAACACGTCGAAGGAGCTGGTTGCATTCGTCAGAGTCGGACTGAGCTTCACTGTTGTGTTCTCTTGACTGTTTTACTTTTTCACTTGTGTAATCAGCCTGGAGGGGCTTATCAGGTAGGAGAACAAACTGAAAAAGCTTTTAACTATTGCTACTGCCTCTATGGCTTTCATACTTTATCTTTTTTTTGCCATTACATCAAGACAATTTAAAATTCTTTTCCAAAGTCATTTTTTTCTTTGTAAAAATCTTTTTTTTTCTCTTTGTAAAAATTCATACATTTCTTAATGAATAATTTTAAATGTAATATCATTTGATGAGAAATGTTTGACACAATCTATGAAGAAATACTACAATGACTGCAATAATGATCCTTCCGTTAATGTTAAAAGTGACTTTCATCACTTTTAATTTTTGGCTTTTATAATAATGAAGGGGTGCAGTGGTGGGCAAGGTTTCGCTAACCCTAAAATATTAATCATGAACATTACTTCTGCTAACTCTAAACACCAAAAGTAAATTGCTATTGCTAATGCTAAAGCACTAACTGGGATTTAAATATCTGTCCTTGAAAGATAAGATTGTATTTTAAAATGTAGCTTAAAAAAACATGCAGGTTGGAAAGTGCAAATAAACTTATTCTGTTTCACAGTAGAGTAGCTGAGTACTCTGATGGTAAGGTGTTAATTGTGTCTAGGATGTGAGGGGCCTATAGAAATGTTAGCTGCCGCTTTCCTGACCTCTAGACCTGTAATCATTCCTCACTAAAAATAAAACATCAAGCAAAATGCTTCATTAAAAGCACATTTAATACTTTTACTAGTGACAAGTGTATGTAAACCAAGTCTGTAAAAATAAAAGCCTTTCATCCACCACTCATCTTTGATTTGATCTGCAGTTTAAAACTTTTTGTTGTAATTTGAAAGCAACTGTTAAAATCCTTTTTGGTCTTGTAATTTTGTTTGGAATCTTGTTTTTATGGTTTAATTGTTAGATAAGGAAACATTCTGGAACTTCACTAATAATGAGGTAGGAATTTGTAGCAGGATTACTGATAAGCTCAGCTGATGCTTAACAAATATTTTTGATGTCTATTCCAGATGAAATCCTCATTCTGAACTCGACCACCAGTGAGACACAGTGAGAGGAAAGATGGAGAAACCAGTTCTCCAGACGCAGCCGTCCACCTTACCTTTTTTTGACTCTTCGCACGCCTTCAACCTCCTGAGAGGAATCCATGAGCTACGAGCTGAGCGGAAGTTTTTCGACGTGACTTTATGTGCCGAGGGGCGGGAGTTCCACTGCCACCGCACGGTGTTGGCTGCTGCCAGCACCTACTTCCGTGCCATGTTCACCGGAACGTTGAGGGAGAGCGTAATGGACAGAGTGGTTCTACACGAGGTGTCAGCCGAGCTTCTAGGCTTACTGGTGGACTTCTGCTACACGGGTCGGGTCACGGTCACTCAGGACAACGTGGACCTCCTGCTGAAGACGGCTGATTTGTTCCAGTTCCCCTCGGTCAAAGAGGCCTGCTGTGCGTTTCTGGAGCAGCGTCTGGATGTCTCCAACTGCTTAGAGATACAAGACTTTGCAGAGGCTTACGCTTGCAGGGAGTTGGCGACTAGTGCGCGCCGCTTCGTCCTCAAAAACATAATGGAGCTGGCGAAAGGGACAGACTTTGAGCGGTTGCCATGGAAGCGCCTACTAGAGTTCGTGTCCGACGACGAGCTTTGCGTGGATAAGGAGGAGACGGTCTACCAAATCGCAGTGCGGTGGGTAAAGGCTGATCTGCAGCGACGGCTGCACTACTGGCCTGAACTCCTCCAGCAGGTCCGCCTCCCGTTCGTCAGGCGGTTCTTCCTCCTGGCCCATGTGGAGAGTGACCCGCTTGTCTACCTGTCACCCACCTGCCTCCGCATGGTGAACGAAGCCCGCAGCTTCCAGTCCTGTGAATATGATCGTCACGACAGGCCGTGCCACCGCATGCGGCCTCGGCCCTCTACGGGATTGGCGGAAATCCTGGTGGTGGTCGGAGGCTGCGACCAGGACTGCGACGAACTGGTCACTGTGGACTGTTACAACCCTCAGACCGGACAGTGGCGCTACCTGGCCGAATTCCCCGACCACCTTGGAGGAGGTTACAGCATAGCAGCCCTTGGAAATGATATGTATGTCACAGGTAAGAAACCTAGCTCTGGTTGTGTTATGCTAAAGCCTAATTTTTTAAATCCTTGGGTAAATTAAGCAGATATTTCAGTTCTCAGTTGAATCCAATATCCCACATTTGATATTTGATAGATTCATGTATTTTGGTGTGGATTCACACCAGCCATGGTTACTGTGCTTCAGTCAAACTCAAGTTTGTTTCCAGAGATTGTTTGACGCAAAAACACAAATTCTGGTTTGCCTTAAAACCTAGGTCTCAGTTTGGTTGGAATGAACTTCAGTGTGGTTGGAATACAAATGTAAATGCAGAGCGGACCAGAGACTGCTCCAAAAACAGGAAGCGGAATAGTGCAGGGCATTCTGGGCAAAAACAACCAAAAGCATTAATGGGAGAAATAGATCGTGATCTTTTACCAAAGACAAAAGAGAATCCTACAACCACTAAAATCTGACTCCTCTCCATTTTTGTTTATATTTGGTGAAGAAGGAAGTTGCGTTCATTGTCTTCCTTAGAGGTTTTTGTGTCTTTTCTTTTAGTGATTTCTGGTGCAGTGCCACCACAAGAGAAGAGGGGGAACAAGTTTTTCAAAAGTTTTGCTTCTTTGTGTGAAAGCAAATTGCTCCAACTGAAATTGCAATTTTGGTCCCCAACTGAACCAGACTATCAGGTGGTTTCTATTTCTGCTCCTTCATTTTTTCAAAAGGCCTCTAGAGAAAGAATATAAACAATCTACATCCTCTTTTAATATTCTCTGTGCCTGAGGAGGGCAAATGAGGCAATGCAGATGCTACCAGGACAGTTGTGCTATCCTTGTCATCGTTGTTATTAGCACTGGAATGGTGTTCTCTATGTCTCATGTCTGATACGACAGAGAAGTTAACTGTGGATGTTCGAGATGTGGTGTCAGATATTCTACTCTGATCTCCTGGCTCCTGAAGAGGACTTATGATGGTGCACTGATTTAGCAGCATTAGCTAATGACACCATTTATAGAAATAACAGCAACACATGATTGCACAACATTGACATGCCCAGTTGTGTTACATTTGGTTCTCTCTTATTGATGTACAGTGGTGCTCAAAATTTAACACTCTTCTGTTTTTGTGAGCTAAAACAATTACAAATTATTTCCCAGATTTAATTTAATGTGGATTTTGTAGAATCAGAGTGAAAAGCAAACCAATTTTTTAAATAAAAATTTATTTTCTTCAGGCTCTTTTTATTCAGTTTCAGATCTTCTTGGGTATACACCTACCATCTGCTGCAGGGAACCAGAAATAATAAGATTTAGCTGACTGAATATGATTATTCTGATTGCAGTTATTTGCCATTACCAAGTACTGATATTACTATTTAAAGCCATTACATTTCCAAATTATTTGACTGATTTTCAGTCACATTCTACTTTTCCAACACATTTTTTGTCTGTTTTATAGACACAGATTTACACTTACTGAATCTATTCAACCTCGCCACATCAGTCACTTAAATACAGCACATAAATGTAACTAACGCCTCTGTCATCTGAACTGGTTAAAATGGCTTTTTCAGAATAAAACTGAGATTTTTGAAGGTGGCAATAATAAATAGCTGCTACTGAACTGGTTGAAAATGTTTTTAATGTTGAGAACAGTATGGAAAAAAGATTAAAGATACATCTATGGAAGGACTTAATGTATAGTACACAACCTGCAGTTACTGTGGCATATTAAGGAAAGGTGGATTTTCTTCTGAATGTGAAGAAAATCCACCTTATTATTCTGGCATTAAGGAGGTAAGAATAATTTTAGTAAATCCTAACGGAAAAGAAGACGCTGTGAAAAAAAGTCTTTTAGTAGCAAAAATGATTTGAACTGTACAGAGGCGGACCAGACAAGTGATTTACAAACTAACTAATTTAAAATCTGCATCTGTATATTATTATGTCTTCACTTAGGCCATCTATAATTAAAAGCACATTTTGAAAGAAAGTTGGGAGAATTTATTGCCTTTGTAGAGAAACACAATAAAGTCCATCTGTAGAACAGTTTTAGTAGCAGCTGGCTATTGTGGCTTTGCTGCATTAAGTTAGTGGAGTCTATGTTTAGACTTGTGAAATGTGGGAGAGTGGGATGTTGAACAGATGTCTGCCGTCTCATTTGTTCATGGAGAGATTATGAATTTACATTTGGTTCGTTTTAGTTTGTTCTTTGCAATGTCTCTAAGTTTATGGTATTACGCTTGTTGAAGACCACATACATGTAGACAGTTGTCTGCAAACTGAAGGTTCTTAATGTCTGGATGTTATTTATTCTCTGAGTTCCCAACACTATTAATATAATTTTTATTGCACTATTTATTTAAATAAATCATTATTAAGCTCATATTCTTGTAGAGTTTATTTGCATAGCACAATTTAGTTTAAACGTAATTTACACTAAGCCTGCATTAAGCAATTAGTTGCATGATCAATTAAAATAAGGTCAATAATTTCCATTCTGATGATTAATATATTTGAAGAGCAATTTTGTTTTCATTCAGATACATCATAATCCATTATATTTATGGTTTATTGTTTTTGGTAATTGTGTTTTACTTTGGATATTTGGTCTGTTAAATATGTCGATCGATGTTCCGTTTACTTACAAGTTGCTTTTTAGCCTTGATTTAAAGGAAGTCGGTGTTTCAGCATTTTTGCAGTTTTCTGGAAGTTTGTCCCAGATTTGTGGTGCATGGAAGCTGAAAGCTGCTTCTCCGTGTTTCTCCAGGAGGTTCTGACGGCTCCCGCCTGTACGACGGCGTGTGGCGCTACAAGTCCAGTGTGAACGAGTGGACGGAGGTGTCGCCCATGCTGAAGGCCCGCGAGTACCACAGCTCGTGCGTGCTGAAAGGCCAGCTGTACGTGGTTGCGTCGGACAGCACCGAGCGCTACGACCAGGCTCTGGACTGCTGGGAGGCCTTGCCAGGCATGCTGCACCCCATGGACAACTGCTCCACGACAGCGTGCAACGGCCGCCTGTACGCTATAGGCTCTCTGACCGGCGAGGACACCATGGCCGTCCAGAGCTACGACGCCGAAACCAACCGCTGGACCATGGTCAACTGTGGACAGCTGCCTCCCTGGTCCTTCACTCCCAAAACTGTGACCCTCAATGGCCTCATTTACTTTGTTAGGTGAGGGATCTCTTACTGTATATTTTGTTACTATGGTAACAATTTAGACAGGCTAGCCTTTAGTTGAATTATTTTACTCACAAATGGCTTTTGTTTTGTTTTTTTTAAAAGTGTAAATAAACAGCTCTATGTATTTTTAAAGATTATTATAAAATGGCAACTTGCTCTTCTGTAACTTTAACTAATTTGCTTTTTGAACATCTCATCACTAGTATGAATAAAATCGTTAATCGTGATGAATCGATTATTGAAGTAATTGTCAACTAATTTAGTCGTCGATTAATCATTAACCATAGTATTTAGACTAAAACATGTCATTTACTGAAAGAACAATGCAGTCAGAGCAATTAAGTCAAAACTGTACAACAAATGTTTTTAGCATTTAAAACACAAAAAAAACTTTACCTGTAAATCTGTTGACAAGTGGCAGTTTTAGCAACACCTGTTTCAAATTCTGTAAAAAATATCCTTCAACCTTTTGCTTTTTTAATTCCATAATTGTCAACAGATCATCCTTACATTGTATTGATGTTAACACAGTATGCTAGTGCATTTTAAGGCAACAGAATGTTTATTGTTTTAAAAATGAAGAAAACTACCTTAATGTACTAATTTGTTAGTTAGACCATACTAATGATTGAGTTATTGTCAAAGTTTAAAGAATGTGACATTCTAACAGAAAAAGACCTCAAAATTCCCTCTTAATATTTCCACGCAATTTGGGTGGTGACGTGTTTTCGTTCAGAATGGCTGAATATTAATAACTAGAAGGATTTAATAGTCATCAGAGCTTCTGATATAGATGACGCAGCGGGTATTTGGCCAGTAACAGCCTGTGTCTATTTGCAGGGATGACTCGGCGGAGGTTGATGTTTACAGTCCACAAAAGAACGAGTGGGACAAAATTAGCCCCATGAACCAGGTTTGTATTTCACATCAGATGCTTGTGTGCTGCCCTGCTTTAATAATAGTCTTCTGTGACCTCCAGTGTTGTACAGTGAACAGGTTGGACACATAGAACAGGACAAGATCAATAAAAACAAGCAGGAATTGATGCTCCCAGTGCTGCAGTTTGTCTCCAATGGATTTATTGTCCAAACACAGCAGAAGTTGTAGAAATACTGAAGAAAAGGAAACTTTCCAACACATCTGTACACAAAAATAAAGATGCCTGAATTTTTCAGGTCCACGTCGGAGGCAGCGTGGCAGTCCTGGGCGGTAAGCTGTTCGTATCCGGCGGTTACGACAACACGTTCGAGCTGTCGGACGTCGTGGAGGCGTACGACCCGACGAACCGCTCCTGGACGGCGGCCGGACGGCTCCCCCAGCGGACCTTCTGGCACGGCAGCGTCAGCATCTTCCGCCAGTTCATGCCGCTGGTGGCCAGCTCGTTTGAACCCACCGACACACCCGAGTCCAACGCCATACACCTCCACCGGCACCAGCGCCACCAAGCGCTCCACAACCTCAACAACAATCTGAACCAGAACCAGGATGTAAACCCAGCGCATTGACGCGGGTCATACATGCTCGCCGTGTTCTCTCTTTGCAAAAATACTAAATCTTACCAAGTATGTTGAGTTTAGTTTCTAGTGCAAATATAATAAAACAAAACTAACTTACAAGTAATCTTTCAGCAAGATATGACTTTTAAGTTAATAATTTCTTAATATTGATGAGAGAAATAATCTGCTGGTGGAACTAGTATGTTTTCATCCATATTAAAGAATTGCTGACTTGGCTCTTATTCAAATTAAAATATACTTTAATAATCCCAAAGGGAAATAAATGTTGTAACTCGTATGAATTCAAAATTCTTTATATCTTGCTGAAAAGTTACTTCCAAGTTAGTTTAGTCTAATTTTAAGTATACTAAGGTATTTGCACTGAAAACGAAACTAAAAAGATGTTTCGTAAGATTTTGCTTTTGCGGTGTTCTGTTTACCTCATTGCTGCAAGGATTGGTGGGAAATCTCGATTGGGAATGATGTAATTGTTTGGTGTTGATGAGATATGATATGCTGCTGCTCAATATCTATGTTATGGGTTATAGATTTATTTGCTTTAAAGTAGATTTTGAACCCTGCTACATCTTGGCTCTGAGAGAATGAAGGGATATGAACTGCAACAGCAGAAGGATGGCGGTGAAAACAGTTAAAAGCACTTTAACTTTTAACAATCATATTATATTCACAATAAGCTCCAAATAATTTTGAATATTTTTGTTGTGAAAGTGCTGAAATAATCTGTCATTTAGACCATGGTGTGTATACCATCACACTCTGAGGTACCTGGATTTTTCTTTCCTTTGTTGTTGACTCTAATGCATGAGAGAAGACTGCATATAGTTTAAACACATTATAATCCATATTATTTCCCTTTCTTGGTTTTTTTTTATTTACATATGGTCATAACAGTGTGCATCTGCTAGGGAAATAGATTGAGATTTACAGCTTTAGTGTCATTTGATGTACAGAAAAGGTTTGAAATGATTGGACAACATCCAACCTAGATTTAGTTTTACGTATTGTTCAAAACTACTTCATTTCTGTTTATGCATATGGGGTTTCTGGAGATTTTCAGCCCTCTTGTGGACTTTCCTGGTCACTACATGGGGTTACAGACAGAATTAGTTTGTGCTATCTAATATTTTTTACTCTTTTCTGTATATTGATAGATAATTTTGAGTTTTAGATAACAAGATAGCTGTTTGTATGCCTTGATGAAAGGGTGAAACACTAGTAAACATTCACAGATTGGACTTTTTATTTTTTTTTTATTTTTTTTATTTTTTTACTTTGACGTGCAGGTACGTTTTCTCTGCAGTTGCCAAGCATTCAAGATCACAGCTGCATAGAGTCACATGAAAGCAATGCCCTATGTGATATTTAGTGGGGTTTTTTAACTGATGCTGATGTCTTCGGTGTGAAGCAGAAGTTTGGGCAAATGAGATTATAGCAACAAGACATAGAAGTGAGGAAAAGGTTTGCAAGTTTCCTGTTAAGTCTGATTGTAGTTTTTACCTCAACAGAAAATGAAGGACTTGCAAGAATTTCTCCATTGATGCATCTCTAAGCATTAATCAGATTTTATTAAAATCCAAATGTACTGAAAGAAGTTGGAGCTTTCAATTTTGACGCATAAGAAAAATGTATTTTTTTCCCCCCAGTAAAAATATTTTACTGGGAAGACTTGTGCATCACGATGTACAAATCTAGCCTGTCCTGGTCATCTCATGCTCCAAAACATCCATGTGTATTTTAGGATTCTTTGTTTTTTCTTTTACATTCAGATGCATTACCATTTACAGTTCAAAAGCTTTAACTCATGTTGTTAGAAAGATCTGGGGACTTTGCGGGTGGGGGGGGGGTTTATTGTGGTTGACGCAGGATTTTGAGAAGGATTGCTGCTGATTCAGTTTGTTTTAAATGCAGTTCTAAATTAGCAGTATATTTCTACATGCAAGTTAAAGTTAGGTCAGAAATTTGCTGTTAAATGTTTACATTCCCTAACTTCTCTTAAGTTTCACAACAGACTTGCATTTCTTCTGTTTAGTGTGAGAAATGAAGATTTGAGTTATGGTCTGAAGGACTCCAGCTTGCAGTGTTTACTTTTTATTTAGTTGGTCTGAATCTAGTTTCTTGGTTGCACATCAATCTTTCAATGCTCCAGTTGAATTGTGCACGAAGAACTTTCCTTAACCAAATATATATATTTATAATTATCTGGTTTCTGTGCTTATTTATGCATCTAGCTGTGTTGTGCTGGCTTGTAATGTGTTTCCAGCAACGTTGACTGGAAGTGCAAAAGAATCTCAGCTTGAAAAAATGTTTTTGCTTTAAAATATGTAGTTTTTGAAGTGTTTTAGTGTTGTAAAAGCAGTTTCTTAGTTCTCATACAGTTTTGTGAAGTTGAACCAGTGTTGTAAATACAGCATATTTAAATATATATTTATTGTGTCTGTGTTACTTGTAAAATTCTAATTTACATTAAGATATGCGTTCTGTTCTGTAAAAACCTCTTGGGTTTTAACGGACCAGTTGGGTTTATACTGAGAATTTCTCACATGTAGATTATTTACTCTTTGGGTGGCCTACTAAGGAAGTTCGTTGTGTATTTTTAAGGGGCATCAGAGTAAAGGGAGCTGAACACAAACGCACACCACACTTTTAATTTTATTTTGAAAAAAAAAAGACACCATAAATCATCTTCCTTCCTTGTCACAATTGTTTCACTTTGCATTGATATCACACAAAAACATTGAAATTGAATCAATACAATTAAAGGAGTTGTATGTATTTTCCTTTAGATGGAAAACACTTATTCATAAGCAAAAAACATTTTGAAGACTTGATCGAATAGTTAAATACTAAAACCGAGTTAGTAAGAGAAAAACCACCTGCCTTGCTGTTATGATGATCTCTGGGGTTTTATTATTAGAAAAGTCATTTTCACACAAGTCCATGATACATTTAAACTATATTATTATTTTCTTTTATGTGGAATTTAATTGTTTTAATGTAAATAACACTTAAAAAAAACATGTCTGCTCAACGGTACATCCATGATGATTTACATCCATTGTAACTGAAGTCATGATGCTTAAGCCTGAAAATATTGTAGGCTTTGCCAACAACCTGGTTATGCATGCAGTTCTTTGATTTTACTGAACAAATTCTGGTTTAAGGCTCATATCCCCTTTCATTATATTTTACATGGCATTTAAACCTTTACAACACTCAGTCTGGCTGAGTATGTTAGCAGAGCTATTCCTCCATGTCCACTGTGGACTCAAACGTGTCGCTGACTAGCTGAGTTTGGTGAAGCTCAGTGAAAGTCTCCCCCGTCTCACTGCGCTCCCTCTCCTCATTAGACGTCGCCTCCTCCATCACGGCATCCTGAGAGTTTCCGACGCCTGGAGACGAGTCATCGTTGGCGGCTTGCTGGCTGGCGGCCGGCTCTGGGCTGCACTTGGCGACCTGAGCCTTGGTAGATTGAGTGGCTTCACTCTCATCAGGATTTTCGTCGATTTCCTGCACGATGAGGTTTCTCAGCTTCCTCTGCCTGGGATTGTAGTTCTCTGTGCGTTTGTGGATCTGAACGTGTCGTCGTAGATGTGCCTGCAGGATGGGAGATGTTGAACAATTGGTTCAGGTGAACTTTACTGTGTTGAAAAACCAGGCCAGAAGTAAGGTGTTACTTTATCTGGAGGTAAAGGAGTGTTTTCTGGCTTCAGAGCCTGCCAGGCATTTCCAATTTTGATTTTTTTCTCTCAAATCTTTATTTAGACCCTCATCAAGTATTTAAAATCCACATTCAGTGTGAAGTTTTGCTTTTTACAGCGCAGAGAAGAGATCTTGATAAATCTTTTGCTAAAGTTAGATATCTGATCAGTAAATAATAATCTGAATGTTTACAAGTAGTTGACTACAGGTTAATAATTCATTCTATTAATGACTATCATTCGATTTTCAGGTTTGTTATTTTGAGAAGAAATTAATTTTTTGAGTGTAGATCTCATTTTAATTCTGTTAAAATTTTCTGTTAAAATATCAGACTTTTTCAGACTCAAATTTGCAGTCATTCATATTCATTGTAAGGAAAGAAGGAAGGAAGGAAAGAAGAAGGAAAGAAAGAACACAAGGAAGGGAGGAAAAAATAAACAAGAAAGGAAAAAAAGAAGAAGGAAAAATAAATCATTTGATGTTGCTAATGGAAGAAAATCTGGAAATAAAACTTTTTCCACATTTAGTGCAGGCTGTAGGAACTCTGTAAAGTTATTGAATGCTACGTTAGTTTTATATGTTCTGTTAATCTATTTCTCTCCTCCACAGCTCACCACTGTAGTTTTCTTTACTTTTAAATGTAAACCTCCCATCTGTGTTATTATGTCCACCGAACAGCCGTGTCTCTCTGAGTTTAATCTACAAGCCGACCTGTCGGGTGAACTTGTAGCCGCAGTCGGTGCATTCAAACTTCCTCATGCCTCTGTGGCGCTGCAGGTGAACACGTAGCTGCTCCTGCGCTGAAATAGAGTGAGAGGAAAGAAAGAACAACAGTTGCCACTTTTTTTAATGATACTCATTTCCTGAATAAGATTGATGAGGATGTGTGCTCTACCTTTGAATGTTTTGTTACACATGTAACAGCAGTGCGGCCGCCCCTCCTCATGCTTGCTGGCCTTGTGGCGGAGCAAAGCGCCTTTCTCGGTGAAGCGCCAATCGCAGATGTCACAGCCGTAGGGTCGCTCGCCGGTGTGTGTACGGTGGTGCTTATCCAGACTCGCTGGTGTTAAAACACACACATTATCACTCAGGCTTTATTTATGAAGGAATTTGCCAGTTTCACCATGTCTAAATTCATCTAAAGCAGGGGTCCCCAAACTTTTTCCTGCGAGGGCCACATAAGTGTTCCCTTTTGTGGTTGGGGGCCGGTCTGTCGAGGGGGGGGGGGGGGGGCAGGATTACGGTCGACGACATATTCGCGTTTTTAGATCGGTTTTTACCCACAATGCAAATGGAAAAAACCGTCAGCGAAACGGTGACTGGGACTAGTATATATTCCATTGAGGAAAAGTAAGTTTCACATTTGCTCAAAAGCCCCCTGGTGGTTGAAGAAAAATCCCCATATAAACCGGAAAAGACAATATATGAAAAAAAAACACTGAATGCTCTCTGGTATGAGGAGGCGGGCCGGATCCGGTATTGTTCAGGGGGCCGGACCAAATGAGGTGGTGGGCCGGATCCGGCCCGTGGGCCGTAGTTTGGGGACCCCTGATCTAAAGCTTTTGTTTTATGGAGCAACTGGAAGCCTTCCTTGTCATCATCCTAATCTTTAACTCCCTCCAAAGATTGTATCAGAGATTCACAAGTAGAACTCTGTAGATGTATCATATCTCTGAGCTAATTTCTAACTTTAAAGACAGGAAGAACAACTGCTTAGTCGTTCCTGTCACTTCTCACTGCATCTGTAGCTTTCAGTAAAGATGGCGGCTGTGCAGCCCTGACCTTGCGTCCTGAAAGTTTTCCCACAAAGGTGACACTGGTAAGGTCTCTCGCCGCTGTGCACACGGAGATGCATGTTGAGGTTGTTCTTCTGGGAGAAGGCGTGGCCACATATGTTACACACAAAGGGACGCTCGTTCCTGTGAAGCAGATCAAGGACGACGATGAACGGAGAAGTTTTGGTCTCTGGTAAAAAATGGGTGGCTGGTAAAAGCTGCAGCGTTTCTACCTGTGAATGGCTTTGATGTGCATCTGCAGGCCATTTCGACTGGAAGCTCGATGGCCGCACTCCTCACACACAAATGGCTTTTCACCTCGATGCTTGGCCGCTTCGTGGACGCGCAGCTCAGTCCGAGTTAGGAAGGTTTTGGGGCACTGTGGACACTAAACACATCGTTTTATGCTGTTAGTGTGCTGCTTTTATTCCCTGGACAATTTTGTAGACAACATGCAAATGATGGTATGATTAAGAAAAGAGTTCTTAGGAAAGCTTGTAACTGCTGTTGTTTAGTTATTTACTTTTAAAGCAAAGTTGTATAGTTTGGATCACAGAACCTTCATCACTCCATTCCAAGTACTCAGTTTTACCGTTCTAATCAAATACAAAGTTTACCAGTTTACTGGTTTAAGGTGACGTATCACAAGGTCTATACTCACTGCATGTGGTTTGGGATGTCCATGGACCTTCATCAGGTGCATCGTCAAGTTCTTCTTGTACATGAACTGTTCGTTACATGTTGAACACTTAAAAAAAAAAAAGAAAACCACCGTAATAAAAATCCTGCTTTATTATGCAACTTGTATACGTAAACGGCACCTTGTGTGGCATCTCTCCTGTGTGGGAGACGACATGCACTCGCAGCTCTTCCTTCGTGTTGAAGCTCAAGGAGCATGTGGAGCAGATGTATGTCTGAAATGACAGAATCAGAAACGGTGACACAAATACGACCAGAACCGCCCTGAAAAGGCTCTCTGTGTTCACTCACTGACACTCTAGCGCAGCCTCTGCTCTCGTGCACGGACAGATTCTCCTTCCTGAAGTACCTCTTTCCACACTTAGAACAAGCAAAGGGTTTCTCCCCTGTATGCCTCCTGCAGGATACAGAAGTGAGAGTCTATTCTCTCGACAGGACTCCCTGGAGAATAAACATATTCACTTTGTACCTGTTGTGGACTTTGAGGTAATATTTGCTTTTAAAGGATTTCAGGCAGACAGGGCACTTAGCTGAGCCTTTGTTGGAGCTCTCCTCTACGCCATCATTGCTCTTGCTGTTGTTTGTTTTACTCTGGAGTTTCCGTTTCTGCGCTGCAGATGAAGGCGGCGTTGCAGAGCCGGACTCAGCCGGAGGTAAATACTCTTCATCTGTGTCATCAATGATACCTTCGAGTTCATCATCACCTGCCTCCTCCGCCTCGGCTGCAGTTCCATCTGCTTCCTGGCCATCACTGCCAGGATCTGTGTCGATTTTCACCTCTACTACCTGCAATCAAATCAACAAATCAGACGCAGCTAAATATTTAGGTTCAGTAAATGCATGCATGTGATGGATATTTTTATAGAGTTTGTGGCATTACAGATGTATTCAATGTATTTAACTGGGATATTATGTGATGCAGCGAGTGAAGTGAAAGGAAATGATGCATGGTTTTCAACTTTGTTTGAAAATAAAAATGTGAATTGTGCAGCTTGGACCAGGTAAGACACTTAGGGGAAATGAGTGGAGCTAAATACTTAGCAATCCTAATAAAGAGCCTGTTAAAGGCTGCAAAAAATTGAGACCTTCAGCAGTAAGAATGACCCTAAACTATGGCTGGGCAATATGGCTTACAGATAAAATCTCCAATTTTTATGACTCTATATTCAATTTCTAATTTTAAACAGTTTTTCCTTAAAAAGTACAAATGAAAATAAATGTTACAAATTGGCTTTTGTTTCAATCATTCCCTCTGTGAGTTGACCTGAATTCAAAATCAAAATAAATTGGAGCTATAAAACATGCTTGTCAAAAAACATGGTAGTTCCTGAGTGGGCTAACATCTCTCTCAACTATGGAAACCCAAGGATTGTATTCTTAGGGAAAAAAATCCAGATTTTCCAAAAATGTAGTGTTCAAAAACAGAAAATTTGATTAATCTATACAATTGTTTAATCACCAAGCCCAATCTAAACATACAGCAAGAGCAACAATGGAACCGTTTAGATCAAAGCATATTCAGGCATTGGAATGGCCAAGTCAAAGTCCAGACATGTACCCAGTGGAGATTTACAGATCCAACCTCACTGATATAGAGCAATGTAGCAAAGAATTATGAGCAGATATTAAAGTTTCTAGATGCCCAAAACTGATGGACACATTTAAGCGCCGTAGCTGGTTCTGCTGCAAAGTTTTGACTAAAGAGGGAAGAATACAAACGGAAGGCTCACTTTAAAAATGTTTTTTGTGCAAAAAAAAAAAAAAAAGAAACCCATGTATCCTTTTCCTTCCACTTCAGAGTCGTGTGTATGTTTATGTACTGTACCTCAGACTCAGCAGCTGGTTGATCTGATTTTACATTTTCAGCAACACCTTCAGACGTCTCCTTCTCCACAGGAGTGAGACCAGCTTTGGGATCCAACGTGGGGCTGGCATCAGCGGTCACCAGCCTCTTAGGGCCCTTCACTACTCGACCAGAGCGTGTGGTGGTGGTGGTTGTGGGAGCAGCAGCAGCATCCACTAAGCTAAAACTGCCTGCAGAACTGGACTCTTCTGCCAGGACCATCAGAGAGTTCTCCTCCTTGACAGCATCTGTCTGACCTTTTTTGGGTCGACCTCTTTTCCGCTTCAACGGGACGGGGTTTCCGGAGTTTACTTGGAACTGCTGACAGAGGGCGAGGGCTTCAGGCACACATAGGCTGGTTGCTGCTTGCTGGACCTTCTGCAGGTTGTCTACTTCCAGCTTCAGCTCTCCACTGTAGACAAAGCTCAGAAGCAGCTCCAGGCCGTCGCTGGGGCAACCCTGCAGGTCAAACTCTGTGTGTTGAGTGGGGTTTGAGATGGACACTTCAAACAGATCACTGAAGCAGGCGAGGACGTTGCAGTGAGCCTGGTAAAGCACCCCATCTCCCAAGTTAAGCACAGCATCACAGAATCTCCCTGCTGCCCTCTGCTGGTTCAGGGAGGAAAGGACGCGATGAGCATGACTGGTTTGGGCACCAGGCATCCTCTCTGCTTCGCTGCAACCACAAGAGGATAAACGTTTAACATGTGGTATCATCATTACTGCAACCCAATGTTACAGTTCTTTACTTATACTGATATAGGATGGCATTTTATAAAGCAACAATCAAATCAAGAGATTTAATCCATCAACTTAATAATTTTCTACATTAGATAATTTCTGAAACAATATTGTTTTGGTTAATCCCTAAAAACATCATTTTCCATATCATACTGTAAGTAAAACATTTGCAATAACTTGTTTGTTTCTTCACTTTTCAATTTACAATGTACACAAATGGCAGGGAAATAAAATTTTTGAGAATATTACACCTACAGTGCCTTGTACAAATATTCATAAGCAATGAATTTTTACCATTTTTTCTAATTTGAAAACCCTCAAACTGTAAAGTTTTCCTATTGTAATTGCACGTGATAAACCAACATAAACTACTTTTAGTTCCACTCCAGTCCTCAAGGGCTGCTGTCCTGCAGTTTTTAGATGTGTCAGAGGTACAAAACACTGGAATGAAATGGCTAATTATTCTATTCAGGTGTGGTGCAGCAGAGGCACATCTAAAAGTTGCAGGGCAGTGGACCCCCAGGACTGGAGTTTGACACCTTGCTATAGGTGAATTTTGCTTTACAAATCTAATTTTATTGTACATGCAGGTCAAAAGGTTCCAATACTGGTCTGTCTGACTAGAGAGTTTTCTGTCACATGTTTTTATTATTGCATGGCTTGTGGGAAAAGGCTCATGGTGCTTGTTATGGCTAGATTTGTGGAATGTACTACTACTATCAATTGTAATGTCGACAGATTCTCTGCAAATACATTTAATTGTACGGTACATACAGAGTTACTATGTCTCTCTTGGATTTATTTAAATGCACCGATATAAAGAAAACTGAATACACAAACACTTTTTATATTTTTAACTATATAAATAATAAAAACCATGTTTATTTTTCCTTCAACACAGTAAGTCACCACTCTGTGTTGACGTATCACATAAAATCCCAACAAAATACGTTAAAATTTGTGGTAATAATGTGAGAAAATGTGGAAAAGTTCAGGAGCCATAAACATTTTGGGCACTGTGCTTTCTGTACTGCTAATATATTTTTGAACCCACTGCATATATTTCCAAATTAATATATTTGTAAAAATGCACATTGAAAATTATTGTTGTGATTTAACATTACATATGAATTACTAATAACTAAATAGTATCCTACACGTCAAAGCACTCATATAGTCTATCAACTGGCTAGTATTCAGCAGTGGAGTTGCTTAGGAATAAATAGACACCCTTCCCAAACTGCGCACCTCCACGTTTATTTCTAGCACATACCTTTAAAGACGCTCCCTTAGCGCGTAACGCCTCAAACTGCGAGAACCGGACGCCTGTATCTGCAGGACGACATTTTTAGCCAGTTTTAGTCAGAAGCCTCTGTTATGCGGCATATATAATGCGGACAGCTAAGCGAAACAGAAAAACGTAGCTACATTAACCTTCTTTTCTATACTCGCAGGCCCTAAATGTAAAAGGAAGAGGATGTGACGCCGTTTAACTCCGGGAAAGTTTTTTATTGCTTAGATTACATATTATAAAAAAAAACCTCATCCAAAAGGCGTTCATTGCGATTCATGCTTCTATAGAGAATCTCATTTTAGCTCATGAGAACGCGCAATTAATCTATTTTTCCGTTTATCACTTTTTATTTTCAAATGAAAACACTCCTAGAAAGTTTTTGACGGCCATATTCGACGTTAATCGCTTCGTTGCCTGACAACCAATCACAACAGCGCGTTGATGTAGTGTGGGACATTCACACACGCAAGTTAGCCAGCTAGCGGCGGCTAAATAGCATAACTCCTGCCCCTTAGTTTATTTACGTTTATGTTTTATAAACTTTGTCTATTTAGCAGGCGTGAGAGGTGTTTTTGTCATAGCTTGGCATCGTTTTCACCGTAGTGGGTGGTAAGTTAATCTTTTTTTTTTTTTTTTTTTTTTTTTTTTGGAAAGCTTTAGCTTCAGGCTAATGCTACTGTGCACTGGTTGTGCTCCGTTAATGTTAGTAACTATTAATTCACAGCAAATTTAAAATATAGGATGTTTAGTGGATGCATAGCTCTTTTATTTGAACATTTTTATGTTAAAAACTAGCTCAATTACGGTTAAGTGTGATTATCTTGCCTCCTTAAATGTTTTGCAACTTGAAGCTAGCTGAGGCTAACTTGCTCTGATAGTAAGATTTGTAACAAGGTTGACAACTTTATCATTTGCAGTAACTTCGGGCTCTTTCTGGGATCAGTTATAAAAAAATATGTTAGATAAATAAAACCAAGTCCGAATAGGAGCACTCTGAGAATAATAAATGGCACACATAGTTGCCATGTTTAAGGTGGCTGAAAGATTCACAAACTCAACACAGATTCAGAAGCTCATGAAAACCGGTTTTAGCCGCCCGTGATCTTTGTCTATATTTTGTTTATTTTTAAAACAACTTTAGAAAGGTTGTATGATTAAAAAAAATCATTTAAAACTGATGAAGTGTTAGGAAACTTATATTTTGGAGTAACTTATTGCTCTCCATTTACTGTAAAGTTGTGACAGAGAATAACACGGCTTAGTTTAAAATATTCTTATTTAATATATATTTCTCCTTTTATTACCAGCATAATTGCCAAACATCAACTTAAATAATGATTTTAAAATCTTGAACCTTATATTCTAAATAGTCATGTGCTCAATCTGTTTGTTTGATTTTATATATAAAAAAGTAAAACAAAGATTGCTACTGTCCAGCATGGCCAACAGCAGTATGCAAAATATTTTTTCTTGAATGCATTATAAAGAATGAGATTTATATAAGCAGAATTGGTAATGTTGGAAAAAAAAATGTGACTCACTCCAGAAGAATTAGTGCGACAACTGTTTTTTAAAATATGATTTTTCACTAAGTAGCTTCTCTATCTCTTTACTTTCAGGCTCTCTGCTTTGAATTGCCTCTGTAAAACATTACTGTATGTTTATTACAAGATCATGAAGGTGAACAAAAACATCCAGGTAAAAGGTAAACCTCAAAAATGGAAAGATGTGAGGAGCAAACGGTGCAGATCCTCCGTCAAATCCTCAGATCTTAATTCTAGTGCTGTCGTGGTCAAGATGGTAAAGGAGCACCAGGCATCTACGAAGAAAAAACCCTCTGTAAAGAGGCTAAAAAATAAACCAAAAACTGTCCATGAAAAGAAGAAAAACTTTCCATTTGGATTTAAGAAACATGAGTTTCAAACTAATGGGTGCTCAACATCTGCCTTGGATGACGAAATAGAAGACCTTCCAGACTTTACGGAGGGTTCTGAGTCGATTCATATAAATGGTATGGAAACTTCAGAAGAGTCAGAGGAAGTTCCAGGGAGCAGACTGGAGGGGGAGGCTCTTCATCACTGTGCACAAAGAGGCATCCAGCAAAACCGTGCAGTGTTGGTCATGCAGAAAAATCAGGTATGCTTCACCAAAAAAATCCCTAATTAATTTATAGGTACAACTCAAAAAACTTCTGTATTTAAGCATCCTGTTGACCTTCTTGCAGACGCTGTGCTTCCGTGGAAAATGCATTGTGACCTGTTTGTACGGTCGTGTTGAAGTGATGGGATTTACTATTGATGAGGGTCAGAAGTCGTACCCCCTGTTTTCCCCAGCTTCACACTGCCCGCTCACGCTCAGAGCACTGGGACACACTGATTACGTCAGAGATGACAGAACAGAGGCTTCCAACATCCTTGAAGATTATCTTTCAGCAGGTAAACTGCAGGTCTCCTGTGAGAATAAGCTAGCGTTTAGAAAAACGAAAGATGAACCCGTCAGAATTTCCAGTCTCTGGTTTGACCTCAATAAAGAATTTCTGTTGTTTACCTTTTAAAACCAATTTTGATTTCTCTTTTGGAATTACAAAAGAAGAAGATATAACAATATTGTTTTTTTGTTGTTGTTTTAAATCTATTAAAGTTGCAGCTTTAATAAATAATAAAAATAGCTAACTTGGAGTCTTCTTGTCTTAACAGCATCCAGATCAAACAGTATTGTTTTCAGCTCATAGTAGAACTTGTGTACAGTGCGTTCGTTGACAGAAACACAGTTGGATTCTTGAGCTTCTGACTTGTCAGTTGCTGGTCAGACTCAAAATCTGCTGATTCTGGTCAAAAGTAGATTTCCTGCTGCATCTGAAAGTGGGGATTTTCGTCATGAGTATCAGCGCTGTTGATTTTCCTGAAACGGTTGGGCCGTTTAAAGCTGTTTCTCCCTAGGCGAGGCGGGTTTATTCATATAGCACATTTTCAGCAAGAGGAAAACTGAAAGTACCTTACATGATTATGCCCTAAGCCATTTGAACAGTTTTTTTCTTCTTTTTTGCAGCATCACGGAAGAAATTGGTAAAAAAGGTAACGCCAACATCATCCATCATCCTCCTGGATCCTTTAGATACTCCTCTGACACGCTTTCTGTCGAGCTTTACACACCTTAGTGAACTGTTCAGTCCCCCTGTGGTAAGCTAGTGGATATTTTTATTTCTTATTTTATGAGATCATGTAGACTTTTGGGCATGTTAGAAAAAGTTTGATATAACTAATGATTCTCTTTCCTGTGGATTTGCAGAGTGAACTAATGTCGACTGTTCTTGATACCCCACTGAACGGTCTGGGCGTGATTCCACTTGCCAGCAACATCGAGGGACTGAAAATATCCAGGAGCTGCAGAGATGCTCTCAGCACAGTTATCAATGCTTGCAAAGGTGAGCATCTACATGTGTTGGATCTGTGTCTGACCTGGTCCTTTTGGACTTTCAGACACAGAACACAAATGCTCTCTGAGAAATCTGTTAAATTTTGTTGCAGCTGAAGGTTAAGTTTGTTTGAAAAACTCTTCACACTCATTTAAAAAATATTTATCTCACCTTGGAGATGCATTTTTTTCAGATTCCTACTTTTCTTGAGAAAATGTTGAGTTTTTGCTCAATTTTTCACTGTATTCTCTTTGTTTTGCCTTGTTTTATGCATTTTGCCTCTAACTGTATCTCTTTAGATGCAAAAACTTCACAGGTGATGAGTTAATACACACATTTAGATTTTGACTGTAAAAGTTCAAATTTTAATGTGATTATGTGTATTTATGTAATAAATAATGAGCTTCATTATGATCATGTCTTCTTTTTATTTTGGTTTGTTGTTAAGGAGATATAGACGGTTGTGCTGTTATTCTTGTGTATGGGGTCAAGAATGTGGGCAAGTCAACATTTATCCGGATCCTCATCAATACGTTACTGAATCAGTGAGTTCACACAACTCATGCTCAACTTTTTACGTCTGATAATTTCTATTTAAAGGTTTACTGTGTTTATAACATTGAAATCAGAAGATGACTGTCATGTCATGTTAATTACAGTACTTCCAATGTGGACTACTTGGAAGGAGATCTTGGTCAAACAGAGTTCACCCCTCCTGGTTGTCTGTGTTTGTCGACTGTCAAAGAGCCACTTCTGGGTAAGATTTTCTTTTCTCCACTATCTCTTTTTGCTTGAATTAATTTTTGATTATTCTTTGTGTTCCTCTTTACTGATTTTCAACATTAAACAATGTAATTTAGCCATAAAAATCACCTAACTCAAGGACCACAGGACCTAGCAACAAATCTATTTCCAATAATGTAAATTAGAGCACTCTGGCTGTGATGCATTTGGCTTCCTAAATTCTGCTGAAGTCCAAAGTAAGAGCTTCAGTGCACAGCCAACATGCCTCAACGAAAAGTGCAGAAAATTTAAGATATGTATATTTGGAGATTTTCCAGTGTAAATGGAAGATCCAGGCTCTTTTCCTGTATCAGAACATTTTCTGGGTTCAGTCTTGAGGCAGCCATGTTGAAGCATCTTCCTCACTGTTTCGGACGTGCATTTTGGATCCCGTTTTAGGCATTCATGACAAGTCTAGACCTGGGAAATGTTGCTTTGATTCTAGAATAGAACCCAGTTCTACCACTTAAACTTTGGAAAACATCCAGTTGCTTATCTCCTAAATTTACCACTGAAACCTTAGAGGACTTCTGTCACTTTTTGGGATGAATGTCTGCCTTTTATAATCAGAATTTTTCTTCTTTTTTTTTGTTAAATGGCTGATTTTGCAGGCTGATTTTTTTTTTTTTTTTTTTTTTTGCCTCCCTCACGTCCCGTGTTTTCTCTTTTTACTATTTCCTCTGGCGCCTGTCGGGCTGTGAGGCCTCAGAACAACTATCTCCCCTCTCCCGCTCCCTCCCCCTTGCATTGTTGCGTGATGCATGGTTGTAACTGAAACTGCAATTTCATTGTCTTTGTGACAATGACAATAAATTCTTCTGATTTTACGATTTCAGGGATTATCTTACAATAAATATGGTAAATTCACCCATTCTTCATAGAAAGGTTGTCTTTTCCACATTAGAGAATATTCAAGTTGTACCTTGTAACTAGGATAAATTTTTATTTTATTTTATTTTTTATTTTTTTGGTGTTATTGTACTCTTCTATGGCCACATAATCTTTTATTTACCTCCTTTATTGACTCAGATGAATTTTTTTTTTTTGTTTTGTTTTGTTTCATTAATTAATTTATTAAATGTTTAAAAACTTGCCACACACTTACTGCCCCTGCGGAAAACTGGAAGTTAATCAAACCCAATGAACATTTAGTCTGGTTCATTAGGACCAAGACTACCAGGCTTTAATTTTTTTTTATTTTTTTGTCTTATTTGTACTTTAAAAAGTCTTACAAAAAAGCCACCAATGCAATATGTAGCCAACTGAGAAATGAAAACCAGTACGTGTGCGAATGAAACCGTTTCCAATATGGATAAAAAATGTCTGTCCAGGGCTAATAATCAAGGAGGGACTTGTGAACTCACCTCCTGCTTCTTTCCAGGTCCTCCATTCACACACCAAGTCACCCCAGACCACATGATCTACTACGGTCAGTCTTCATGCGAGACGGACTTAGACGGATACCTCGAGTCTCTGAAGTCCTTATGGCGCAGGCGTCCACAGAGCAGAGAAATACCCGTCATAATTAACACCATGGGCTGGGTCAAAGGTCAGTTCAGGCTCCTCACCATACTGACAACGAAACACTGTTAAGTTCTCGAGCCACATTAAAACCACGTGTGTTTGCAGGATTTGGGTTCCAACTGCTGGTGGACCTGATCCGCTTCCTGCCCGTCACTCACGTCGTCCAGCTCAGCCATGGAGTCTCCACCCAGTGTTCTTCCCTCACGCCGGACTTTCTGAGGACGGCACAGGGTTATCAGACGCACCCGACCACTCAGACCGCCCTGGACGAGTTCACGGAGAGCCACTGCCCCCCCAAAACGTACACACACCTCCACGTACAGTCAGAGTTTGAAGGCGTGGCACGCCAAGGGACGGCGTAAGTACAATATAAATTCTACACGGAGCGACTGGGGGACATGTCGAGGCGGCTCAGTAACCTCTCGATGTATTTTACAGAACACACCAGAGGTCGAATGAGCACAGAGAGTTGTTGTTGCTGGGTTACCTGAGTCAGCTGCAATCTGATGACTCTGGACCAGTTAGACCACTGCACACCCTCACCCCATACCAGGTAAATTATTAGAGATGCACCAGTCCTTTAATAGCAGTGTTGATCTGTCTGATTTTGGACACATGACTTAAATTTACAATATTTTACAATGTCATAAAGATCAGATCAGTTTGTCTTGCGCATCACAATAACGATGAAAGGTTTTATTTCCTTTTTACCATTTTTGTTTGTAGATGCTAAACACAGTTGTTGACTCTCCTGCAGGTACCTAACACAGCAGTGGCTTTGGGTGTTATCCACTGTGAGGTGGCACCCTCTCACATGTTTTACGCCGTCAACGCCAGTCTGGTGGGACTCTGCTGCTTGGCAGAGAAAGTAACAAGCAAAGGAGGGCCCGTCATCCTGTCCCAGGCGACGCTTTGCCCATGTGTGGGGTTCGGTATGTTTTCTATCTTGACTTTTTACATTCGATGTCATTTGGGCCTTCTTGATTTTGACAAATCAATAGAAGTTGAAGGCTTAGGTTGTGAGTTGAATGTCTGTGTCATATCTTCCAGGTGTTCTTCGAGGTATTGACACGGCACGAGGTCTGTACTTCTTGCTGACTCCTGTAGATCCCTCCGTCCTCAGAAAGGTCAACTGCCTCCTCTTGGGGGCGATTTCTTTGCCTTCGTGCATCCTAACTGAACAGGTCTGCTGCCGGTTCATTCAGCGTACTTATCAAAGTAATGCATGCGTGTCTGTATTTGTTTTAACTGATGAGTGTTTCTCAATTTCAGCCCGGCTTTGAGAGCGAGATGCCATATGTCACTGCAGACTACAGCTTCGATCTGACTGGTGCAGGGAAGATACGAGTCTTCAAGGGCCTGATGAGGCCCAGTCTGATGGGAGTGAAGTGACCTGACATAATCAGTTTATTAGCCTTTACATTTCTTGACTTGTCTTGAATCAGACTGGTCGTCGCTGAGCTGTGAATGTGCAGAACTGAAGTTGAGTTGCCCTGCAGGAGGCGTTCACTGCAATCTTTTATAGTGAACATTATCTCTGGCAAATTCAGGTGCTTGGATAACAGACTTACAGTTGTCTACTGTACCTCTGGAAAGGAGTTATAAGCTGCTGCGTATCTCATGGACACTGATGTATAACATGATACCTTCTTTTAGTTTTTGTTTGTCACATTCCTGATCTTAAAAACCTGCCACATAATAAACAAAAAATACACTTTCTGCTGAGACTTCGTCCCTATTATTTTTGGATCAGTCATCCAACTTGTTAGAAGTGATCATATTTTATAGTTAAAACCAGATATTTCTGTACAGTGTATCAAAACACACATTTTCTCTGTCTCATATCAAACAGACAAAATATTTCCTATTTTAAGTCACATAGGATTACCAAACCGGTTAGATACCAGAATGATCAGAGGTTCTTTCTTATTGATGCCACCCATTTTCCGAAATGTACCAGTCCCTCCTGCAGCACATCTGCCCCGCAACATGATGCTGCCACCTCCATATTTCACAGTTGGGGAGGTGTTTTAAGTCTTGCGAGATTTGCAAATCACTGAATTTCGACATGGGAAAATAGGAACTCCCAAGCGAGACGCAGTTATTCTCACTTCTTCCTGAAGGGGGCAGCAGATATTTTGGTTTTGTTTTGTTGCTTTTAAACTGCAGCATACGTTAACTGACTCAAACTAGGCCTGAAGGGCAGGAAAGCCTCAAGAAAAGGAGTTGAGACGCCATTCTGAAATATTAATGTAGAATAGTCCTGCATGGTCCTTTTTAGGAGGAAGCTGAGACTTTTATTTTGTTGTCTTGAAAATAACTGATGAAACAAGCACTCAGCACAGAATTGCTAATATAAGTGGACTGTTTGAACAGCCCCATCTGCCCCCTCGCTTCTCTTTGTTTACTATTCACCACTCCTTTATTGAGGATGGGTGAGCACAAATACATTTTGGAGGAGCCTTTGTTTTGGCTTTGTCAGTCTCATATTTTCCACAAAGATTTTATGCAAACCAGATTGAAAATCCAGCTGCAGGGGTGTCATTAAAGATAAATGAATAGTTATGACAAATATCCATGTGTTCAATTTCCAAAGCACAGTCTGATTATTGTTTTGAGTACTCCATATTTAAAATAAGGATGATTTTAAATTCTAGCAACTATTATGTCAGGAATTACAATTTGTTATTGTGAGTCAACTGCAGATGTTATGATGGAATTAAAATTAACAAGAAAAACAGTAAAATTCTACTGACAGAGTTCCATACATTCAGTCATATTTACCCTTTTAATGATGCATTTTTGTTTTTCTGGGTTAAATTTATTTTATTTTAACAAAAAAAGGTGGTTCTAGCATTGAGAAACTGATGGACAATCTGTAGATAACAACCCCCAGCTTCTGTGGTATTATTTTAAATTATGAACTGCAACGCCCAAATATTAATCTAGTCGTTCCATCATTGCTTTATGTTTTTTTTGTGCTGACCTCCACTTACTTTTCTTCAATGTTGTCAAAAACTAAAGATAAACTACAAATAGCTAAATATACAAGTAAAAACAATAAGTTAACAGGCAAATTAAATAGGATCTAAATGAAAACATAAAAAAATAAGATTATTTAAATGAAAATATGAGGGGGAAAAAAACCCTGTAATGTGTTGATACCTTTTACAGGTAAGCAAAATATGAAACAGCTTAAATACTGATTGTATTTAAACTGTTCATCTTTAATTCTATTTTTATTTTTATTTTGTAAATCTGTCAAATATTTACAGTGGGATACTTGTTTTTGGGGGATGGGATCTCTAGCCTACCTTTTATTAATGTCTTTTAAATTGGTCACTAGGATTTCCAACCAACCAGAGAGGATCGTCATCACCTGTTCACAATCTGTAGGTCATTAGGCTGCTCCAATTATCCATCCTCATAAGGCCCAAAGGGGTTTTAATTGATTTTAAATATGTGGTGATTTTGGCATGACAGTGAAGTTCAAAGGTTCACCATTTCCCCCTTTTATATTTCATAAGACATAGTGCGTGCACAGAATAACTGAATGTTCAGTGGGTAGAAGTGTATAACCTGAATGAACCTCCGCTCTTGGCCACTAGAGCGACAAAGCAACGAGTCATTTTGAAAGCCCAGTCAGTGTGAATGAATGGAGGAGAGCCGGATGGTCGATCGGAGACTCCACAGAGCAAACTAGGCTTCACTCTCAGCTGTGCGCCTTGCGTAAAGTTGCTGTAAGGAAATCATTCCTCAGAGCTGCGGGTTTAAAGGCCACCGGACAAGATTTTCGTCCTCTAAATCCCATCATTCCCATACAGACCGAGCTTCACCAGTTGAGCTTTATTGTTTCCCCCCTACCAACGTCGAGGAGCTCTCTGCTTGTTTTTCCTGCAACAGGTTATTTACCGCTGTGCGCCGCGTCCAGCCTGCAGCCCTGATCCCCAGCGCTGGTTAGTTCAGGTAACTTTCTGCTGCTGTGTGCGAAGAGCGATGCTTTTCTTTGCGATCTGAGCTGCATGCAGCATTGTGCTCCACACCGAGCCGAGCTGGTCTGAACCACGCAACCCGAGCCCACCGATCCGTCTAGTGTGGTAGCAGGAGCGAAATGAAAATGGCCCCAACAATGAGACAGCCGAACAAACAGTAGAGTCCGATCCGTGTGGAGCTTCGAAACGCCGACAAAGACCCGAGAAGTACCTGGTTGTTAGGCGGCGGAGGAGGAGGAGGGTTCTGCAAGGAGGGATTGATGGTTCCGAACAAGTGGAGCATGAATTCGGTTCTGCACAAATCGCCTCCAAGGAGCTGGCTTGGGCTCCGGTTAAGACTGAGTGAGTAGCCTACGTGTTTGTTGCATGTGTTGGTGTACCAGTTGGACACAGTGGACAGGTCAGCGTGTTAAAGTCAAGCTTACTTAAGTTACTTGGACCAGGGCAATTCTCCAGGATCCAGGGTGGGATCCACCAGTTCTGTGTGGCCCGGATTCCTCTGGGCATCATGGTTCTTATAAGTTTTCGTGACCAAGAGTTTACCAGACTGACTACAAAGTTTTCAATCCAGTTTTAGACATTTCTCCTGTAAATGCAGGAATTCTGTCAAGGTCATGCTTTGAATACAAACCTTGCTGGACAGTTTGTAAGATGGATGGTTGAGGAAATGGATGGATGGATGGATGGATGGGTGGATGAGCAAGGAAATGGCTGGATGCATGAGGAAGGGGATGGCTGGGTGGATAGATGGGTGAGCAAGGAAGTGGATGAATGAGAGGACATGGATGGATGGATGATAAAGTGGATGGATGGATGAGCACAGAAATGGGTGGACATTGAAATTGGTGGATGGAACAAGGTGATGGATGTTGGATTGGTGGACAGATTTTGGGATAATAGATGGACAAACAGCGAGGTGGATCTCGCATTGATTTTCTGACAATGTGATGGGATATTAAGTCTGGAAATGGCTTTTTCCCTCTTTTTCTTTCTGTACTTGCCCAGATCTGGAAAATGTTAAATAGTAATTCCAAACTTTTCCATGAACTTTGCTCAGGAATTCTGAAGCATCAAAGCTAATGGCTGGATTTGGCAACCTTAAGCAGTCATCCAGTCTTGTGTAAAGTCAGAGGAGGTAGGACAGGCTGATCTGAAGTCCTGCCCTGGAACAACATTCAGATGATGGATCTCCACTCTCAAGCCCAATCCCATTGACTGCACTGTTTTTCCTACTCCTCTCTTCTCTCACAGCTATAGTTTAGATTTATCCAGTCTTCCCCTGACTGCTTCTGTTTTACATATTCAGGTAGTAAGCAAAATACATGGCACAGGTAGCCAAAGTACAGTAGTTCTAAACAGCGAAGCACAAAAACTCATAACTCAAAGTTTAGAATCTACAAAAGGATAAGAGACAAAGATTTTCTTTATCTCGTCTTCAAAGTGCTTTGCTCTATTTGCCTGATGGTGCATGTTCATGCGTGATGCACGCAGTGCTGGCAGTTCATGGGTTCATGCAGTAAGTAAAGTAAGCACAGAGTTTAAAGTTTAGCGGTCTTAATTGGTTGAGTCTGGAACCCCTCAGTGTTCCAGGCCACCGGAGTCTTAAGCTTGTCTTAAACACACAGGTCTAATCTGGGACCAGATGTCTTGTCTGGTCTCTGTTTTCCTCTGAAAAACAAGGAGCCCAGGCCAGAAATCTCAGCTCTGTCTGCTGTGATTCGTTCTCAGGACAATTAAACCATTTTGCTTTATGAATGATGCTCCAACAGTTCAAACTGTGTGAACTTGAGTCTGGGAATGATAAAGTTACAAAGGTTTAAGTTACCTCAGATCTTTAAAGAAGTATGCCAACAAATGTGCTGTTTGTAGTGTAACCTTCATCTCAAAACATTTTTATATATACATACATGTAGAAAAAGTTACCATGTTCATATGTTAAAATGCAGTTTCCTATGTCTTTTTATTTTATTTTATTTTTTTAATTATTTCAGCCAAACCTCCTTACCTTGACTTCTTAGACCAACTTTCATTAGAGCTTTGCCAAAGTATTCACATCCTTTAAACTTTTTCACATTGCTAACTTAGTTGTATTTTATTTGGATTTTGTATAATGGATCAACCCAAACTAGTGCTTAACTGTGAAGAGTGTTTGTTTTCATCCCCCCCTTTTTTATTCTGACGCACCTGAACAAAATCGAGTGCAGCCGCCTTCATAAAATTTAATCTCAGGATAAAAGGAGCTGCTCCTTTGAAGACATCAGAGGTTTGTTGAGATTATTAGTGAACAAACATCACCATGAAGAGTAAAGAACACAGCTGACAGGTCAGGGATAAAGTTGTGAGGAAGTTTAAAGCGGGGCTAGATTAAAACAAAACAACATAGAAATAGGAATATCCTTTAATATCTCACTGTGGAGGAAAATCAGGTGCAACAGCAGTAAGTTTGAGATTCACACAAAGGTAAGTAAATTTATACAAATAAGGACAAGACTGTAGAGTAAGGGCACATTTACAACATAAGATAAATAATACTGCACTGTTTCTAAACATAGCTACTTGGATTATGTGCAGCTGAGTAAGATTTTTAAAGAGAAAAAAAGTCTTCAAAGTGCAAACATTTCTGCAACAATGCAATTCAAAATGCTTTATGTCATAAACGTATAAAGCAATAAACATTACATTTTGTCAAATGCCATCATCAAGCAACTATACATCAAATATACATCTTAATGTATATTTGATGTATACCTCGATATGTTCCTCCTAAACCAGAAGACTTGAGTGGATAGTAAGTATTTAAATAAGAAATTAAAAATCTATGCAAATGACAGCAGAAATGTTTTGAAATTAGAAACTGGGCAGCAGTTATGTTGACACCGAGTCTGATTCTTAAGTCTTGCAGCTGCTGGAAGGAAGGATCTATGTTGATGCCCCTTTGTGCACTTACGATGCAGCAGTGCTTCATTCACTATAGGAGCTTTGCAGTTCAACAACCGGTTGATACATGTGATGGAAGACATTGTCCAACGGGGACCTTAGGATGTTTGCCAGGCGTCTTCTGTCTTTCAACGCTTCCATTGGGTCGAGGGGACATCCTAGCATAGAGCTGGCCTTTCTGTTGACTTTATTTTAGGGATGACGAGATCCTCTGGTCAGGTGGGAGAATCTGTTGACAGGATGTTTCCTAGTGATTCAGATTTGGTTTTTGAGCAAAAGTGAAAAGATGTCAAAAGAAAGCATTGAAGATGAAAAATTGAACTTTTTAAGCCTAGATGCAAATTGCCATGCAACCTGAAAATGCCATCACTGCTGTGGAACATGGTGGTGGCAACGTTATGCTATGGGGACAGGAAATTGGTCAGAAACAATGGTTGGAGCTAAATCCAGGACAGTTCTGGATGGACACCTGTTAGAGGCTGCAGAATATTTACGACATGGGATGAGATCCACCTTCCAACGGGACAACGACCCTAAAACGTACAGCCAGGCCTTCTGTGGAGTTGAATTGATGCTTTGTGTTGGTTTATCACAAAAAATCATAATGTGATACTTTGAATTCACATAAAGTGCATACAAGATTACAGCTATAATGTGACAAACTGAAAAAGGTAAAGAACTATAATCGCTTTTGGAAAGCATTGCAGATTTACCCGTTCACCGGGAAGTCAGTTTCCTGAAAGTCTTCTCTCTCTGCGCCATATAAGGATGACCTTACTGAGTTAACTCTAAAGATGAGGTCAGTTCTATACTCGGAAACAGCCATCGGCAGAGCATTTATTGCATTTCATATCTCAATCTTGATCTGGCTTGTGAAGGACCCAAATAGAAGTAGAGACCGGGCCAGCTATAATAATGACAGTAAGGTGGAGAACTGCTGTGAGATGGACACTGTGAGATTATTCTCTTAGTGGAGTTGCGTGGGACTTAATCTTTATAGGCTCGTCAGTGCTGAGGGAACATATGGAGAAGGGTTCAGTCTCTCTGCTGGAGACTGGTGTAACGTGGGCGTGTGTGCCGTAGTGTGTTTGTTGTATATATGTTAGTGATTTTTAGCCTGGCTCAAGGCCTGTTGGCGTTCTAAACTTCCTTGTTTGGACTGTCTCTCCATTGTTTCATTGTGATTTCCTTTCTCGTTCCCCTCTTTGCATTTCTCTTCCTGATGCCATCCCAGGTCACAGTTTTTTTTCTTTTTCTTTTTTTCCCTTCAGCTTTCATAAGTAAAATTCTCAGTCTCATGCTATGCTGTGGCATGTTCTAATATGGATTTTGCACGAACACAATTGTTCTGTGAAAGCCTTGATCTGCCCTCAATCTCATTAACACCAGTGACCCTGGAGACGTTTTCTTTTTTAAATTTCTTGTTTGAAATCATCCAGTAGAGTGCTCTGCATTTCTCCACAGTCAGAACTGGTCAAAACTGACTCAGTAGTGTTGGTCTCCACCTCTTGGTTAAGTGTAAAGCGTGTTACAGTCTATAATTAAGTATATTCATGCACTTGCACAGTAATCCTCTCTATTGTGTCCAACAGAAAACATGCTTATTTTCATGGATTTCAGTATTATGGTATTGCTGCATGTGAATTTTACTCTGACAGAGCTTGATATTGTATTTAGAGATGTTTGTCAAGAAAAAAAAATCCCTTTTGGCAAAATTAGGGAGTGTTAACTTGTTTTGATTTTTGAAAATGTTCTAGGGTCGTATTTCTTTTAAAATGGAAATTCCCCATCGAATCCCTTCGGTCTTGTCATTTTGATTCCTCTGTCTTACTTTTGAAAGCTGTCATGTTAAAGTAATTAAACTTCTAATAACTCCATCCCCTTAACTTAAAACTTTGAAAGGAAATGGAGTTTAGATATTTACATCAAATTTAGGTTGTCGTGTGGTTAACATTGGCGACTGGAATGTTACCAACGTTCCATTTGGAATGTTCATTAATATAAACTGAAGGAAATCTGTTCATATTAATGATAGTGTTGAATATTGTAATGATATTTATTTTAATTTACCCACATTTTCATTGATTGATAATGTTTTTCCATAATTGCCGTAAGCCCAGCACTTTCCCTGAGTTCTGACATCTTGGTCACAGAGATCTATTTCAGTTTTGCGCTTAAACAACAAATGTGTGCAAAACTTTGTCAATATTCCAGTAATGTTTATAAAACACAATTTTATAATTGCAACGTTTCCATTAAATAAGAAACATAATAAAATTGTAGGTGAATAAGTTTGTTCACGTGACAAGTTGTCATGATCAGTCAACAACTTCCTCTTGTCTTCTTCTTTGTGGTTTGCACCAGCGCCAACATCTGGTTGTTGACCATCTGACTTCCATTGCGGTTTTGTGAAATGAATCCATTGTGATACGGCCAAAAAGTCACCATATAATAGTGCCAACACTTTTTGTCAAAAAACTTTTTTTTTTTTTTTTTTTTCGAAATTAACGTTTCCATGAAGTGAATTTATTTTCAAATTCTTAAATTGTGCACTTATTTGGTCAATGGAAATGCAGCAAGTGAAAGTTTATGTCCTGGACAGATTGGAAAAATATATAGGCAAACAAAGGTTTTGAACTATTATACTGTTCCAAATGTAACTGAGCAGTTTATTGCACATGTTGTAGTTTTGTATAACACTGATCAAACCAGAGGGATTTTCTGCTAGACAGCACTGGGATGACTTTCTTTGAGTAGATCATGAGTAGTCAGCGTTCAACCAAATTCTGCATTAGCAATTTCTGTTTGGGTAAAGCTCATAAGCCTTTGTTTTGCCGACGGTGAGTCTGATGGATAGTTCTGTCCAGCCAGATACTTGAGCTAAGAAGCTTTACAGAATATAACCCAACTGAACTTGCTATTATAGGAAGTATTCTTTGTCTCTTTAACTGTTAAGCTGTGATCATCAGATGAGATTTTTAATGCAAGATTGACAGTGGTGTGTGTTTTTCATAGCTTTTATTTTGAAGGAAATAAATTCTTTGTTCCTTAAAGCAGAACAATTATTAAAAAAAAGTTTAAGAGATCTTCTTAAGGTACACCAGACAAAACGAAGGTCGACATACTGTTTACAAGAAAATATGCAAATCTAGAGGTTTGTCTTTCGACGAGGCTCTCCCTGCTCGGCAAAGGTGAATATCATATTACACAGAAACAGGTGTTGCGGGATTTCCACACGTGACTGCAGTTTCAGCCAGTTTGCAGTCAGGGATGAAGTCATTCGCATAAACGTCCCACAGCTGGAGGCTTATTTTTCTTCAGTCTTTCCTCACGCATGTTTTCCTACCATCCGTCTCTCTTACGCCCTCCCAGAACTCTTGGCTGTCAGAGAACAGAAGCCCAAACTGTTCCTTGTGCCTTAACTTTGACCCTTAAACAAACAAATTGTCGTCATCTGAAGGGACATGCCTTTAAAACTGTGTGTTCTCTAGGCCATATTTGATTGTGCTGGAGAAGGACTTGTTTAACTGAGCTGTTTTTAATGCACAACTTTAATCTACTTTTGCTTTTTAAAATCAAGAAAGATGTCAGGCAGTAAACCTGAAACGACTTCAGTTGATCAAAGAGCCTTCCAGCGTCTCATTGTGTTAAAAGGCCAATGGTGAGCTGCTTTTCTTTAAAGTAAGCAGTAGATAATTAAAGGGACTACGTTAAGGTCAAACACGCGCGCTTACACACACCTTCTCTGAGGGGAAAACAGAACTGCAACCATTTATCTCTGAATGTGTCCTTCCACACTTCTAACCTCCACCCTGGCTAAATGACTGTTTATGAACATTGCAGCCTTCCACCTGACAATAACTGTACTTTCAGCGAATAAGTGTTTTTGATTCCCATTGACTCTGTTATCGGTCTCTCAAAGGTAGAACCTCCACTGCAATTTCAGCCAGATTTTTCCAATTATGGGATTATTTCTGTCAACAAGTTGAGGAGTGGTTGTTGGTTCCTCGGAGCTACTGCTTCAGGAATGGACTGTTAAATTATACAGTGCTTTATGGTGAATCTGTCAGAGAGGATAGTCCTTTTTACTCAGATGGTTCATGTGTTGTCTCTTTGCATTGCAAACTAAACAAAGTGTACCTTTTGGGAGTACATTGCAATACTTTAAATGCACTTTTAAAACGATCTCACTTGTGGGTTTGATATTTTTTAGGTAACTTCTTCAAAAACTTTTCACTTTTGTTTTTTGGACTAGCCACACTAGCTATATTTCCATCCATAGATTTTCAATTTTTAGACTGTAGAAATTGGGTCAAATTCTTTCACAAGCTTCACACAATAGTTTGCTGGAATTTTGGCCAATTCCTCCTTTAGAGATCTGAACCATGTCAGCTTCTGCTGGGAATTAAAATACTTTTTAAATCATATGTTGAAATATCAACATAAAAAAAATTAGCAAAGCATGTTGGATTCAAAACAGTTTGTTTACATGTGTGCCTTAGAAAAGGCAAATTGTCTTTGTCATCTTGGAAAAACGTGTTTATTTTTTAATGTCCAACTTTTTTGCACTTTTGAAATGTCAACATGACATTCAGTGGTCTTATGAGGGAAAAAAGGCTGTGAAAAGTTTAAGAAGCAGAAGTAATGGCTCATTTATAGAGTTTGGAAATATTGGCTACAGTTATATTTTATTTTTATTTTTTTACAACACATGTTCAATTCAAAGCAGTTTGATTTTTTTCTGCTATTAAAAAAGAAACATAATACAGTTGACCAAAGTTATACTGGAGTTAAAAATTCAAATCTGAAATATTTTAGATAAAACTAAGTGCGATTAGGGTGGGGAGTCATTTGGTGCTGCAGCTAACACTGTGGTGTAAGAAAGTTTGGACAGCACTGTTTGGTTGATAATGCTGTTCCTTGGAACATCTTAATCAAGGTGAACTTTCTTCACTGTGTTTGTGTGCGTGTCACTTGATGGGACTCTGTAGACTACTAAGTTATCAGATTACCTCTGGAAAACTTATTGGAAAAAAAAGACAAGAAGGGAATTTTAGGCTGACGTTATTGCATTTAGCTGCGACCAAAGTAACAGAAAACTGAACACTTAAAGTTGCTGCTCCACCATTTGTGGCACAATTGCATAATTAGAACATTGAAATGACATAAATCAGCTACACGTTTATTAATCTCAGGATCTGAATCCTGATTTTCTGGTAAAGGGTTAACTTCAGCCTCTGTGATGGGCTGCTTTTGCTAAATATAACCTCCAACCTTCACTCACATGGCCACGCTGAAGCCTTTAACGACACCATGTATGATGACACTCGGCTTCACACGACTTCTCTTCTTGCCGCAAACACACTCCAAAAGGCCTCGTTTACAGTCCTGTCATTCTCACACGCACTTCTCCTCAGCGCATCATTGATTCTTCAGTGAGTGGGAATCTACTGGGGATCCAGTTTATTGATGATTGACACACACAAACAGTTTTGTCTTCCTGTTTTTGTCTAACTGTAATAATTTAGAGGTAGCTTAGTTGCCTATTTTCAAAGACATTTGTTTGGCTTTCAAAAAAATCTCAATGCTTTATTAGAAAATCAATATCTGCCTCTTCTGTGAGGAGCATTGCACACATGTTGAGGAAAAAAAACACAAATCAGTTTCAGTTTATTCTCATTTTTAAAATCCACCAGATAACTAAAGAAAACGTCAGTGTTGAGAATTGGATGAGTGTGCAGTTCTTTGAGTCTTACTGTCACTGAGATGTTTTCAGGCAGCCAATAGACTAAATAAAACCACAACTTGTTTGTTTTACAGTCTCTATAAAAAGGCTCCACAGTCTTGTTAAAGTTGTACATTGTTTTGATGTGGAAAAGAAGGCAACAGTTTTCTTTAACGCCACAGTCTTTACAAGCAGAATCAGAATAATTTAAAAATAATTTTTCATTTAAAGTTTTCTAGATTGAGCCTTTGCTCCAGCTGTGATATTCATGAACCACCAGCAGTATGAAACTAGTTGGCTTTCTATTTAGCCAATCAGAGAAGAGTTACAAGACATTTATAAGACATGTTTTGTACAGCAGTCCAATTGTAATCAAGTATGGTGTACAAAGGCAATGAGGTACTACAGGGCGTCACTCCAGAATTCATAAGGCTGGTCCGGGAAGCTGCCAGGAGGCCTTGGGCAACACTAAAGAAGCTGCAGGAATTTGTTGGCCACATGTGAAAACTGTCTACTGTATTCTTCCTACGTCTGGGCCTCAGGATGGTCTAGACAAATTGACGCTTTTCTCAGAAACTTCATATCCAGACTTGGCAAAATTTTGCCTTACTATTTACTAAGGGTGTACAGACTGATCGAGGTCAGGAGATGTTGCAGGATTTTGGAAAATATAAAATCCCTGATTATCCATGTTGGTTAAATTTCACCCCAAAATTAAATTATCATCAATCCAAAAAATTCTTTGAAGGAGGGTTGCATTTTATTTGGAGTACATGCAGTTGCAATACTATTACTAAGTATTTCAGTGGCTTAATACATTATTATTCACTCATGTTTTCCTCTTTTATATCAATTTCTCCTTGATGTCTCCACCTTTTGTCAGGTTTAACACCCAAGTTATGAATGTTAAGGGTGGTTAAAGTCGATCCAACAGCCAACATCTTCTGACATGCAGATTTGGAATTCATGACAATTGCAATATTCTATCCTACAAAATACCACTTCCTGATTGCTTGCATTGCAGTACCGATTGGGATTAGGCATCTTTTGCATCTGTAGTTTTTAATGAATCTAATGAAGGTAGTCCAGGATTGGTTAGACCCAGGGGTCAGCAACCTGTGGCTCTTGGTCTTTGGCCAACAATAATAAAGAATTGAACAATATCTTAAAATGTTGTTCAATACTTCACTATTTTTGTGAAGTATTTTCTTGTATTTAGGTTGGAAACTACATTTTTGTCATCTGAAAATTCCAGTGACGAAAATGTATTTATTCATTTAATTTATTTGATTTTCTTTATTTTAAACCCCAAAAATAAGATTGGTTTTCTGTCATTTAAAATCAAAGCAAATGTCTGAGTATATTGTAAAAATACATATATATTTATTTTGTGAATAATCATGTAGTTTTTGTTTAGTTGGCTAAAAATCAAAAATGGTTCTTAAAGTTGTAAAGGTTGCTGATCACTGGGATTGATATGTAGAGGTATTAATCACTGTTGCCCACATGGCTACTTTTATGGTTGGACTTTTTATTTATTTTTTTACGAGACAACACAACGTAAAAAAAAAGCCCTTCAAACTCTCTATCACATTCATTTTACACTCTAGCTTTACTTTACTTTTTCGACAAACTTTACATTTCAGCATTATAATCAATCAACGTTATCTTTCTGTAATACTTTTCTGTGTAAAACTGACACAAATGGCAGAAGTAAAGATTACGTCGTCAGAACTTGATGCAGAATTTAGTTTTTAGTAAAATGTACTGGAAGCCTCATTAGGAGGAATGCAATAGAGAGGCTGTGGTGGAGGCAAAACATCAGCTGAGATCTTTTTATTAAGCAAGGGTATATTTTTTTCTTTTTTGTTTTTGTGTTGAGAAGGTTCTGTATGACTTGGAGGTTTTGAATACAAACCTAATCGGCCATAAGACATGAAGTCTTGCGTAGGGGTGATGGGAAGGGCTGGTCCTGGGTGTTCGTTGAGCAAAAAGTTTACATGTCAGATCATAAAGATTATGGTATTAAAACAATCCTTAGGTTCTGCTGAGGGAGGAATGTAACATTTAGGTATTTTTTTTTTTTTTTTTTCATTCAAATTCTTTGTAAGCTCCAAGAAATCCAAGCGTAATCTTTCAACGCTATACAACAGCAATTCCAACCCAGGTAAGAGTAGCTAGAAATTGGACAATGTTCCTGCTCAGAGTCTAACCTTCTGCTAAGAATATGTTTTTCCTCATATGAAGACTTTATTCAACTGACGTAACTATGACGCTTTTTATAATGGTCTACATATTGTTTAAGGAAGAACTGATCAAAATGTTTTTCAATATAGGTACTCCTGACACAACAGACTTGGATTTTCTGCTCTTCAGATTGCTTACAAAAGGGCCCCTTTATTAAAAACTGATCTTAAGAAGGAAGATAAAAGGCAGGCCGTCCGATTTTTCTGCCCCCCTTTCACTCCCCTTCGGCTTCCCGCTTTGTTTCTGTAGTAGGTGGAAATTGGCCCTTGTGTTTGCAGCCGCGTTCTCATCCTGCACGACTGCTCTCTTCATTAAAAGGGAAGCAGCGCGCTCAAAGCTGCTTCAGATTATTACCATATGTCTGCAAGGCCCGGAGCTGAGCAGCAAACCAGCTCTCATCCTACCCTCTAATTTCTTATCCCAAAATTGGACATGTGGGTCGCTATGTGTGACAACGTCCCTCCCTTCCCCCGGCCGGTGCAGTACGTTCTCACAGTATTTCTTCTCCAGTTTTAGACGCATAATAGCAGTGCTTGAACATTTCAGCAACACTGGCGGAAAATATTATGCTTGACGGGAAACGTCTCTGCATGTTGCTTCAACCCCTTCAGCTGCCCTTCAAAGATATCGAGTTAGTGGAGTGCATTGTCTCAGCTGAGTGTTTTGTAACTAGGCTTTCTGTGGCCCATTCTCGCATCCAAGAGGACCAATGTGTTCATTGTACCTCCACAGAAATGACTGAGCTCCCTCTGCACAGAGCTGGTGCTTTCATGGAAGGAAATAAATCTTTCAAGACCCATAAAGGGCGAGGGCACTAATCAATGCAGAAAAATGTCAGCCGTTTACAGTTTGAGCAAAACATAAAGAAAATCCCCTCTGGATGTAGGAGGGTGCTCAAAAAGAGATCTTTGTGTCACCCGGTCCAAAAGCCATTGGCTTAGATTGCCCATCCCAGCATGCAACTCACCTCAGCATGAATACAACACTTGTCCGATGGAGTGGGCAGAAAGCCCCCCCCGTCATCGCCAGGAGATCCTACACATGAGCTGCTTGGCTCTCACAAGAGTTCTGTGCAGTTTGAGGAAACTTTACCATGGATGACATCAAGGCTCAAAGGCAGCAGCAGGAAAGGAACCGTTACTTGCTCCTGGAGATAAGATTGCGACACCTTTTAGCAGCTGGACGTCTGTAATTTTAGTCAGGAATAGCCTGCTTAAATGGATTAAAAGAGGACAGCAGTTGGTGCTTGACAGCGCCCAGTGGGTGGCTTTTCAGTGACTGATTAGTGGAAAACTTAAAAAGGTCCATAGGATCAACAGGAAGAGGTTCTGAAACAGAAGGGCCATAGATGGATGTTGGTAATTGCTTTGTTGGTGGCACTGGAGAAGGTGGTTCCAGGCTCTGAACCTTGGAGATGTAATGGATTGAATTAGTTTGCTCACTTAATTGCACATTTATGACTGGTCAGATTCAGAAGGTTTAAAGAAAGTTTTAGCAAGTGTGTGCCAGATGAGGTAAAGATCCAGGACATGCAGACGGCAGTTAAACCGGTTGCCAGGTTTGATTTTTCTAATACATTGGAAGGATTTAATGCAAGTTTTCCTTGTGTTTTAAGTGAAGATGGTGGTTTGTAATTATTGTTTAGTACAGGTGAAGCTCAGTTTTGAGGTAATGTTTTAAACACACACCTGATAGTCATTACTGTATAAAGGAGCCACTCCTTGAAGATGTTTCTGTACTGGAAGAAGCGAGGTGAATATGAGCTGGAGGCGTTGATGCCTCCCATCACACAAATGACAATGGAGCGTTACTCATGGTCGTCATCACTGGACGTCATCCATGATCTGTCTGGTAAGCTCATCTCTAAATGGGAAGATCAACTCCTCAGACTTTGTGTATCTGGGAACAGGAAGCTGTGTAATGGATGCAGCATGATCATGTGGATTCAGTCAGATGGCACATATGTAGTCATTGAAAGGATTTATTTTTTTTTTTTGACAGGGCTAATGTTAAATGTCAGAGTTAAATATTAGGACAAACATGAAGTTAAAATTGTTTTGAGATTTTCCAGAGTTGTACACTTCTTGCTTTTCTGCAATTAAGCCGAAAAAAATTTAACTAAGAAGTCTTTTCTGTTTTAAAATAATAATAAAAAAATCACCGGGTCCACAACCTCTCAAAAGGTAAAAGGAAAATCCATTTTGTAAAAATAAACAAACCAAAACTTGCAATGCAAAAAAATATATATATATATATATCCATCCATCCATTTTCTGCACACCCTTGTCCCTAGTGGGGTCCCTCGTGGTTTCCATCTCCAGCAAACGTTTTGGGTGAGAGGCGAGGTACACCCTGGACATGTCGCCAGTCTGTCACAAGGCAACACGTCAATAATTAAAATCCGCAAATTCTCGAGACTCCCTCTCAAAACACTTATGGCTGCCTATTTTAATAGCCAAAAATATCTTCATGCGCATTAATACACTCAGTAGAAACTGTTTTCACTACTGCAGAAACTAATATCTGCTCATGTCAGGTATTAGCCAATCAGCACCTCGGAGTGCTGATTGGCTAATAAATGCAACTCCTGGGTTGTAAATGCCAGCCAATATTGTGTAAAGTAGCATTGCAAATAACTATTCCAGCTTCCCAAGCTACATTTTCTTTCAAATATTTTAGATATGTTCCATGTAAAAATCTGTGACTAGGTGGATTTTCCATGAATAACTTGGTGTTGTATTCCTAAAAAAATCCCAAAACAGACATGGCTCCACGGTACTTAACATCCCAAGTACAATATCACCTTATGTAAAGTAGTTTTTTTCCCTCATTGCTTTATTCTTTAGTAGAGTGAACTCACTAAAGTGGCAGGACTATAAGGTCATAGACATATGAAGGAAATTTGGAGTGAGATTCGCCACGCATGAAATATTTACCGGTGAAGTGCATGGCTGAAGCTAAAAGGCTTCCTTGTCTCGTCTCAGACGTTTTTGATGTGGTACGGGGCACTCACTTCCCGCTGTGCTGCCCAGTTCATGCCATTAGGAAAAAGGGAAATTACTTAAAAAAAAAAAAAAAGTTAGACAGGAATGTCCTTCATCCTGTTCTTTTCTCCCAGCTGGTCTTTTGGTGTTCTAGCTACTGTTTAGATGAAATCAACAAGAGGAATGCTACATATTAAACTGTAAGCTGTCAAACCTCATCTTGTACTATTTTTATCAACTTAATAAAAACATCTTTTAATGTGGTTTTAATATGCAGCAACAACAACTTCTGTATTAAATATATTTTGTGATCATTTGGAGCCAAATTTGGAATTGGATTTATTTGATAGGTTCTGGATCCAGATGATGAGTTCTGAAACGCTCTTCTTTCCTTATGCCAGGTCTCATTTTGGAATAAACGCATTTTCCACTACCCACACATAGAAAAACAAACAACTCTTCATATATAGATAAATTATAGAATAATTAAAAATGTAGGTATTTTGACAGTGAAGAGGCAGAAGTTATCGTCATTTATATATTAGACTCTCCCCATGGCCTTTTGAAGTTTTCATTTCCTACAGCTGTCCTTTTGTTAAAATCTTGGTATAGTTTTTCATATCTCCCTTAAATTAACTTAGGAAATCTGTTCAGTTGTCAAAATTAACCCTTTTTTTTTAGTTACAACCTCATTTTTTCTTAAACACTATGAAAAACTTATTTATGCTTTTATGTTTCCTTTAGATTGGTCAGCTTCATTGTTCTGGGTGGTGCAATATCCTTTTTTTTCTTTTTTACTTTTCTTATGAATGTGTTTTTACTGTTGTGAGACTGTTTTATTGTGAAGTAGAAGTATCAACAACTCTAGCTTATGACAAAATCCATGTTTTAAGGATATCATTTGGAACTTGATGAGACAATAATTTTTTTTACACAGTTTTGCTTGTCTTCCTTTCTGCACCCTGCTATGTTAACCCAAGTGCTTTTAACCAAGTTAAAAGCACATTATAACCAAGTTAAAAGCACATATTTGCATATCTAAAGTCATATTCTCCCAAGGAAGAGTAGAACATGGTTATTTTCCTTCTGACACAAATACCTCAGAAAATTAAGCAATGCATTAAGCTTCTCATGACTCCTCTTAAATATGGAGAGGGGTTGTTAAGGTCTTGGCTAATACCTGACCTCAGTGTAGGAGTCATTGTCCTTGCATAATTACAGAGCGGTGGAAGAATCTTGCGTTTTCACATTGTCATTAAACAAATTTTAAATGAGTCGGTACTTATTCAGAAATTTGTTTTGCAGTCTGTCTGGTAAACTGTAAATCGTTGAGCGCTCCTCCACCCTTTGGAAGCGTCTGCACTTGTTCTGTGGTTTTCAGTTTTAAACGTGGCGACCCCAGGTTTGCTCAGATGTGGTGGACGAGGGAGAAGGATGGAAGGAATGAGTAGGAGAGTGGGTGATGCACATGTGTGTTTTCACCAACAACATTTGGCTAAATGGGAGGGTGCTGCCCCCGCTGCCACTGAATACTCAGCATTAAAAACAGCTGTGTTCAGCTTGATTCCTCCACCTGTACTGTAGAGGAAAAATGTTCCAGGGTTCTATCTTCACACTAAATGACTTCATCATCCTAAAATAGTGCAAAAAGTCAAGTTGTCTGTACAGAATATGCCACAATATCTCCAAGGTTTCCCCCCAACGTGTTATAAGCCTGGTGGGCTGCAAGGCTTTTCTTGCACCCCACCAGGCCAAGTGTGGTTATTTTATAGGTTTTTTTTTATACACCAGTAACGGTGGTGGCAAAGACAGGCTAGAGTCTCTTTGACATGATTGGAAGTGCAATGGCAATACAATATGGTCAGTTTGTCAACACACGGGGAGGCTCAGGGTTTTTTTTTAAATTCATTTGAACTTTGTAAACATTGCCATCTTTACCAATCTACCTGCTAACACCTTTAGCGAATTAAGTGACAAGTCACGGGTTTAGCAAGTTTTCTGGGAAAACCATGTATTCCATATTGGTCGTATTATAAGAAAATCGAAACTTGGGCAACATAAAATCACAAAGCGCAGAGATCACCAACATTGAAACGTCACGTGTTATTTAGATTAACTCAAGAAATTTAATGCAGAATTATTGAATTTTGAACAAGATCAGCTTCAAAATATTTTGAATTACTTGAAACAACTTGATTTGGAAAAGAAATGTGATAGAGATAAATGGAGAACACATTTGAAATGAAGTGTTTTCATGCATTTGTCTTCATCTTTGCCATCTTGCTTTCTTACTTCACAGCTTTTCTCGCCTCTTTGTGCTGATGTGTCTGTTTCTATGCCAGAACTCCTTGACTGCATGCCATCCACCTGCCTCCCATCTGCACCAGCCTTTTCCCTACTGTCCCACTGCAGGGAGGTGTATGTTACTTTTTGTTGAGGTTTGGGGGGAGGGAGACGGTGTTTGACTAATAGAAACACTGTGTGAAAATGAGAGGAGTTAAGCCCTAACAAAGGCACTCATAAGCTCTGCTCTTCTCCGTGTGCCATGACGAGACCTCACTTAACTAAAGTCAGAGCCTCGCATTCTTAACATTCCTAGGAAAAAAAGGCTTAAATCTAAATATGTTCAGTTCAGCCTCTTCTCATTAACATGGAGTTATGAATTTAAGAGTTCAGGGCATGAGGGAGAGGCTTTGCTTTGACAAAATTCGGACAACGTCTTAATCCAAAAGTGTGGAGTTTATTAACTTATGTATGACTTGCCATACTGTATACTAGTAACCACTTTGCTGATGAAGGCGAACAGGAATGATGTTCAGTGCCAGGAAAGCGTGGGGGGGGGGGGGGTAGCTTAAAATCCCAAATAAAAGCCAATCTGATTGGATTACGCAGTCTGTTCCTCTACCCTAATGTAATCCGCTATTGATAAGTAGCTTATTGCCTTTAGTAGTCGCCCCCCTTTTTACCATAAAGTGTAACACTTGGTGAAATTCTTATTCATTTGAGTTATTTGCTTTTGTTGTTTTAATTTGCCATATTTTTGAAAGGGTGTTCAAATGTATTAATCATAAGGGGGGAAAAAGGGTGATGTAACTCACAACTTTCTTCTACTACTGGGTTAGAGTCCCAGTTAAACTAACCAATGTTAAACAATGTTTAACTGAAGTCCTAAAAGGGGCACGGGTTTTAATGTTTTTATCTTTTTTAATCTTTTTTTTTTCAAAATCTCTTTCTCACTGTTTATTCAATGTCACATGATGTTTTTATTTTAATTATGTAAAGCACTTTGAAATGCCTTGCTGCTGAAATGTGCTATACAAATAAAATTTGATTGATTGATACAACTACCAGTATGTCACTAGATCACATTGTTTTCTCATGTATGGAATCCTACACAATTTTTGGATAACCTTCACAGGAGATGGCACACACAGAGGTTGTTTTAGTGGGCCGCTTTCAGATGAGCACAACGTTGCGCTCAAATTGTCAATAGGCAGAAAAGATCTGCTGTAGCGGTGTGCTGCATTAATTCTGATGAAGCTTTTGGCTGCAGACTCCCCGTTGTTTAATGATCTTGTTAAGATGCTCAGGGTTGTCTGTGATTTTGCTTGAGTTTTCTGAAATATGTATCTTTGCACAATAATCTACAGATGATCCAGAAAAGTCAATAGGAACAGAACCAGCCTTCTTTAACAGGTCGCTTAGCCTATTTAAGTCTTTGGCTCTGATATTTTTACCCCAACAAATGATTGAGTTGACTTGGAAAAATGAATTGTGTGAATCTCTACAGACATTGACAGCTGTCTTGGCATGTGCAACTGACATCATACAGACAGAAAGCGGCAACATCCAATACAGTTGTTCCCGCACAGTAAAAACCATTATAAAGGGTGAAAAATACTTTGACTGTTGGGGAAAACCCAGATTCATTTGGTAAACAAAATGGTGCGCACTGCTTATTATGCAGTTCTGCAGGACATTCCCAGGAAAATGAAATGTGAATTATCAAAGTGAACATCTTCCAACATGACTAATATGAGTTTGCAGTCAACTGTGTGCATGTTGTAAAGCTTCATAGTTCTTTTTCTCTCTCACTCCACCCTTAGTTTAATTGTATTTAGTTGTCAGATTCATCAAATTCTTATCTTCAATTTTTTTATTATTTTTTTTCCACAAAATTTGCATATAAATTTAAACGCAGCGTAAGCAGAGCAGTTGGAAAAGATCTTGTTGAGATGAAATGTAAAACTTCAGTGTTTCATCTCATATTCTCATCACAGGAGCTAACTGGCTCCACAGTGCAGCACAGGAACCGCTGTGGGCTCAGTTTTCCTGAGTGAGTCACAGTAATAACAGATTTTGGGCAGTGCACAGTTGGCAAATGTGATGTTTAAAAAGCAACGAAGCTGCAAACCCTGGACTCCAGACATACTTCATGTAGGATATCACAGTAAAACCAGAAAGAACATGCTGTAGGGATGACTTTAATGACTTTTCTTGACTTTCTTTTGCCTCATTGCGTAATCTTTTCCCTAATTAATAAGCTTTTATTATTTAGGATTTGCTGTAAAATGTCTCATTTCCTGCAGCCCAAGGACATTTATTTCAATATTTCTAAATATGTTTTTGATATAAGGTGTTTTTGCTTGTAGCTGTAGAACATTGGTTATTAAAATTTCAGATCTCACTGAACATTTAAACTTATGATTTGCCTTTGTAGGATGCAATCTAATCCCTAAATTGAAGGAAGAATTTCGAATTAAGAGAATGCAAAGAATGGAAATGGAAACCGATACACTCAACGTGGTTGATTTAAGCTGGCCTTGACTGCTCTGGCTTATTTATGGGCACCTAAAGGATCTTTTCCCCCGGGCAGTGTCTCGTCGAGCTGAAGCAGGCCAGCACAGGGGCTGTGCGGACGCGACACACAACCGTCTCTTTAGTGTGCAGACTCATTGTCCACCGTCACGTGTGTTCGTGCGCTGTGTGTGCTTGTGTTTGCTTTTTTGGCTTAATCAGCACTGCTGAGTTCAGGGATTCCAGTTCATCAGAGAGAGAAAGTCAGAGAGTCAGCAAGATATGAACAAGTAAGAGAGAAGATGGAGGTTCAGCAGATAGAGCTGTGTTTTACAATGAAACCCGTAATCAGGAGAGGGTTGAGGGAAGGTTAGCTCTTAGGGTGGGAAGCTTATTTAGGAATATCATTTACAACTCTGGTTATTATAAAATAAACTGCATTGGACTCTGTCTTGTATTAAATTAAACAAACCTAAAGTTGAATTATCAAGAAATTGATTTTTTTTTTTTTTACATCAAAAGCAGAGCTTGGTTGTGGGGATTGCTTTCTTACAACAGTATTGAATCGTGTGTTCACTAACATGCTTATTAAAATGTATTCTGAGATTAGATTTAAAATGTTACTTTAATCATTGCTGTCTTTAAAAATTCAATATTTCATAATTTTTTTTTCCAACAACTCATGTTGCAAAAATCTTTAGTGTAATATGTATATTTTTTTTTAAATTCAGGCTCCAAAACGAAGTTTGATTCTGACTTTATCTGTTTGTGGGTGTCGTATATTCATTGTTTTTTTTTTCCCCCCTTTTTGACAAAGCTTGGATGAAAAAGCTCCTGTTTTAACGTAGATCTTCATAATAGCTCAAATTAAGTAAAAAGTGTATAAACAACATCTTGATCTGTATCTCCAAGTCTTGGATGCTAATTTTTTAAAAGTGGGATTGCATAGAGCATTTAGTTAGTGTCTTCCATGCATTAAATGTCATTTTTTTCTAAAATGCTTTTGGATAAGATTTGTCTTTACTTGAGGCTGATGCTGCTCGTCAGAGCAATGCAATGGTGGAGCTCTACTACAGCTGCATGATATTATGAAACCTTGAATTTATTTAGGCTATTATGGAAAACAATGAGCATTAATTTTTTTTTAACTATATTTTCATCATGGTATTAATTCACTGTGATGAATTCATACCTGTTTCAAACTAAATATTTAATTAGCAAGCTAAATATTCAGTCTATCAACCAAATATTTAGATCTAAAATAAATATTTAGTAAATGAACAGGATGAAAATATGAACCCTCCATTATGAACCTCTGCGTCTCGCCATGGTTAGGTTTTGAGTTGATCTGAAACATGGCATGGCCTCTGAACATTTATACTTCACTGTCAGGGTGATAACTTTTCCAGATCGCTGTGATCTGATATGTCACCAGTGAGGCCAAATAGCATTTGTTTCGTGCATAGCTGTGAAGTTTGGCTGTGATGCTGAAGGGTCTAGATCTTTGGGAAACGCTTCAGCTGGAGGCTCCTTCTGCAGCCGGCTGCTTTTGTAAACCCACAGGGAACCATTATCCCTGAAGCCTTCTGGCAGTGGCCGTAGTCATGACTGAGAGTGCATTTCGGCCTTCTTCCAGCAGAGAGGAGACACAGGAGAGACATTTCCCCCCCTCACCTCTTCCCAGAAGGTGGTTGAAGTCAGACAAAATAGACTCTGCTTCAGCTGGATTACTGAAAGGTGTTCAAAGAAAGGTTTTAGCTCATATACTGGCAGGGACCTGAGACCAGATCTGCTGTTTAGGTCGAGGCTGCATGATTGCAGTGATTGTCTAATGGGCTGATGTTCAGGCTCTCATGTCAAATGAGGATGAATCCTCTTGGATACATGACGGTTACTGGGCACAACTACCCTGTCACTATTCATCTTCTTTAAGGATGTTTTAATTCAATTTACTGAATAGTGCCTGAACATTACCATATTAGTATAACAGTGCAAGTAAAAGTATTTGTCCAACGGTCAGGGCATATGCCTCATTACTAAAGCATTTGTTGTTTCACTCTAGTCTGTTTAAAACAGTGTTATTTTATTTTTCATCTGTCCTTTTCTTTATAATTTTTTTTAAAAGGAAAGTGAAAATGGAGAAAATATTCCAAATGCGTAACTCTAGAACAATCATTGCTGAGAGTCTTGAAGTACGTAAAACTGTTTTTAGATGTATTTCATCTAATCTCACTGCCGTCCTCGACAAAATTTGTCAAAATAAAAAAGACAAAAAACATGTCACACTCTGCGCATAATCATATAAAATCTAAATAGATTACACTGACTTTTGTGGTAACAAAATACATTTATTGTTTTGTGAAAGTGAGCGCTGAGAATGGGGCAATGGTTGGACTGGTTGAAGAGTGTACAAAAAAAGTTTCAGTGGATTTGTATTAGAAGTTAACTCATACGCTGTATTTTCACATCAATCATTATTACTTAGTCTTGTTTTTACTGTTATTTAGCATGTTAACGTGTAGGCCGGCTGACCCGTTCCTGTGGGGAGGCCAAGGATTGAAAGGTATGCACCAATTACAGCGTTTTTCCATTTTCCCCTGACCTACAAGGGCTGTTAAATCCGACTGCATGACTAAAGGTGACATTTTCCGTTTGCAGCAGTACAGATTTTTGACCATTTCCTTCTTACTGATGCATTATTGTTGTTTTTGGCCTTAAAGAACAGCCACAAAGTGACTTCATTTTCTCGTAGCGCTCCATCTCCATTACAGAAGATCTACTGCTATTCCACCACTCATATTGCAATGACCAGCCGTCTTGGCACACCGGAAGGGTTTTTGTCGTAATTTTTGGAAATTTGAGAACTTTTGCAAATGGCACCTTTACTGCCAATCTCTACTTCACTTTCCTGCCCTTCCTTTCTCCTTTCCCCCTGTTATGTTTTGCTCATTTGGCGGACCAATAAATACCGGTGCACTCACGGTCTCTGTTATGACATTGTTATCTTTTGTGTACGTGTCGAAGGCACAGATGTAAACACTGCCTTTTATCGTGGCCTCAATACAGCCAGTCAAATCGATGTTGGGGGTTTATTTGACAATGGTGATTTGTTGTCGTGCAGTTGAAAGCGGCAAGCTCCCCCATGATGAGGGCACTTTCCTACAATAAGCAGACCGGCCTTCCTCTCATTTACTTTTTTTGCTTCCTGTCTCTTTAGTCATTATTTCTCTTTGATGTTCTTTCAAAAAAAATCCCATCCTTTTTTTCTTCTGTTTACCTTTCCATCAATAGATCTCTTTAGCCAATTTCTTCTGCTTTTATACACATGGCCTGTCCGACTAACCGATGACTTTCTTGCGCTTACAACCGCTCTCCGTTTTTTCTTTACTCACTTCACCGTTGAATAAACACACACACTTTTAGTCTTAAACTTAGCAATGTATTCTTACATCCCTACCAAGAAAGGTGTGTTGGTGGAAGTTAAGGCTGCTGGGTGGCTGATTTTAATGTGTCTTTATTCATAAAGAAATGTCAGAGTGACCCATGTGTTCTCTTTCAGATGATAAACCAGTCCAGGAGGAAGACTGGGTGGTTTGTCAGTACCCTGAGTGTCCTGACCACCGAAGGGCCTCTAAGGTAAGATTATTAAATTTAAACGACATAAATCTACCAAACGTATTTGCATGGCAGTGAGAAGTTTGCCATACACCTTTCACTTGGATGCTGTGGCATTTTTGGCTTCAAGATTTGAGATAGTGGGAAATTTGTTGACTTTGATGTATGTAATGTAGACTGCATCTTTGGTCCGTCTCTCTTCAAACACAGACAAACTGCAGCACTTTGTCAATGTAAGAGAATGTCTTAGTGATTCAAGAAGTCTGGAGCCAGCGGCTGTCTTCAGGAGATTGAATCAGGTTGCAGTTTGGACAGTTTAAAAGTATTTTTTATTTTTTATTTTAATCGGCGTCATGGAAATGTCATGCTATGGCCTCAGACTTAACTGAGGCAACACATCTGTTTGTGTTGATTCTGGGCAGCAGAAGTAAGTTTAGAGATTTAATTTGGTGACTAATGGTGTGTTGTATTCTGTAATTACTGAGTAACTGGTTTGCAATTTAGCTACGGTTTGAGGTTGTGACACTTGCAAATGAACCAAATCTGTCGACTAGCTCTTTAACACTGGGAAACTGAGAAAAAAGGTAAGCAGTACTGCTAACGGCAGATGAGACATGTATATGTTAGGTTTAAGAAATAAAAATTAACAGTTAAATTCTTTATGCATTAATCAGTTCATGACATCCCAGGCTTTCAGGCCTTGACCAAAAACTAATTTTTGGTCAATTTTTCGTTTCAAAGTGAAAACACCTTTTGCTGCCATCCATAATACCATTTCTGGCCATTGTCATGCAGGTAAACATCAACATGGCTACTTGCTTCCTCAAGTGACCAGCCATGTCACATGAATACATTAGCAGTAGTGCAAACGATCCTTCAGAATAATCACTAAACTGATGGTGCTTGCTTTTACTATTTGAAATCTGTGTTTTAAGTCAGTAATTATTTAATATTGGTGAAAAAGTACTTCCTCCATTAGCACATTATTTCACAATAACAATATATTTTTCCCATAAGTGAAATAATCTGCCAATGGAACAAGTACTTTTCATAAATATAAAGGAATTATTGAATTAAAACAAGATCCTACATATTGCTAAAGAGTTACTTGTAAAATTAGCTTTTGCTTTACCTCAATCAGACCAATCTTGGTGAGATTTTGTGTTTTTGAGTGTTAGATGTTTAAGTGTGCCAAGAAAAGCAAACGTGTAATAAATCTTTGAAGGGGCAGGGAAGCAAATATTTGAAGATGTTTTCACTGCTGGAAATACAATACAAAGAATAATCTGAAGGAGTCGACTGACAAAAATAACTTACAATAGCTACATGACAAATGAAGGGGAAAAAAGTTGCAGTAAATTTTAATCTCCTTTATTAAGATTAACTACACATATTCATTCATTGTTGAGTAAAGCTTTTGGCAGCAGAAACGGCTTATGCACACATTTAGTTAGTGTAACTTCACATCTGTCTACTGATAAGTTCTGGGTAGTTGATGAATGAAAGTTTAGATGATAGCAATCTCCCACTTTACCACTAGATGTCGGTAATTGTTGCATATTTTCTGTAATTGTTGCACACTGCTTTTATAATTAGTGGTTTCCTTGATTAAAAATTGACAAAGTAATGACCAGCTTTTTAAAATCATGCCATAACTTTTCCATGACTCCATTCAAGTCTGCACTGAACCAGACTGTAATGGCAAAACTTGTTTTGGTTTGGATCGGACACTGATTAGGGGTTCGGGTAGGAAAAGATGGATGTAGGCAGATGTGATTTGGCCTCTTTGCTGTGTGTCGTATCAGCAGTGAAAAAGGTGAAGCAGAGTCCCAACGCTGCTTTTGTTCTTTCAGGTGTTTGAAGGGGTGAAAGTCTTGGGGCTCTGTGTCTGGCCACCAGACTGTGAAATGAATTATTCCTTTGAAGCCACTGGTTTCTGAAAACGGGAGATGGGCCAGAAGGCCAGGGGAAATCGCCGTAGTGTCTGGTTTGTCCGTCAGTCTGGGTTGTTTTGGTTTGTCTGGTCCGCCTGGACGTCCCCCCCTCCTGCCATTACGACCGGGCATTGGGAGGATTTTCTCATTGAATCGAGATGTTGTCTCCTGCTGTCTTCTTTGCGGGAACAATGGGAAGGGAAGATGACAAAGAAAAGATTTATGAATTGAGACAGCCTGTTGGGAGAGGGAGAGAGCTGGTTATATATAGTTTCTCTCCATGGAAACTAAGAATAATAAAAAGGGGAGGAAAAAAAAACAAAGTGCTCAGTCTGAACCGCCCGTTTCTCTGTTCTCCACATTACCGAGACACTAAAATGTAGTTTCCTGAAAGATGAAATCACTTCAGATTCTCCAGCCTCCCCTCTTGACAGATTCCCTCCTGTTTTTTAAAATTTGTTTGGAGAGTTGTGAATGAGATGCAGGACATTCTCCTTGGTCTGGGTCAGGGTGGATGTTATTATGTAAGGAGATTAAGGAAAGACATTTCCCTGTGTTGACTGCAGACAGAGGGAAGGGGACCAACGGTGAACGCTGCATCTCATCAGCCGGTATAATGGCAGTTAGACTCCCCTACTTTTCCTCCCTCCAGGACTCCTGGCGTCTCATCCGTCTGCTCTATTTATCTCATTTTTATTTTCTTATCTAGGCATAAACTATTTAATGAGACACTTGATTTAAAAAAAAAAAAAAGTACCTCATGCGATGTGATTTGCAATCGTGCTTCTCCTATCTGCTGGTAGATGGTGGAGACCATTTTTCTTGTTGGCAATTATCACCCAATTATAACTAGATTTGGGTACTCAAAACAATAATTTTCAATAGCTTTCCAGTCTACTCTGTGCTTGGAAAAGATTTGTTTTCTTGTTCAGACCATGGCCAGTATAAAACTATTAAAATAGGTTTTATTGGCCGAGTTTGTGCAAACAAGCAAGGAATTTTACTTTGCTTTCACAAGATTAGAGCATATACAGACTTTAGAGATTTAAGAAAAGAGCGAGAAATATGTAAAAGAAAAAGCAAAGCAGACCAGCACAGAGGGACAGATGTGCATATTTTTATTTAAGATTAGCCGCCGACTATTTTGGCTTTCTGACCTACATTATGTAACTTATAAAAAATATTTTTCTACATATTTGTTAAAACTGTCACTATGTAGTGACAATATAGTATGAGACAATCCAGTGCTAAACAACCAATCAGAGCCAGGAGGAAGGCCTTAGTGCTGTCAATCATGCCTGTCTGTGTGGCGCTCACCCCCTTGCTACAATGCATCTGCTTTCTGCAGAATCCGGCATGAATTCGAAGGCTGTTTAGCATAGACACCGATGACTGCAGATAAGCTGTTTTCCTGTAACGGTGAGCTATTTTTATGCCATTGGCGCATGCAGCATCACGTCCACAAAGTGGATTGACACCGCTAAGACTCTCCAACTTAAGTTATTGCAGGAAGCACAGTAGAGTAAGATGATGTAAAAGTGCCTGAAAAGCTTGGTAAAAGCATTGACTACTGGTTGTCATGGGAGATTCAGTATTCATGATTGAGTCCAAGTTACAGTCAAAGTATGTTTTTGATGATGTTATAACATGATATAAACCTCAGATTTTATTTTGTACCCTCCCTTTAATAAATGGTGAACAAAGCACAAAAAAGTAATGCATTATTCACCAATTAAATCCCGTTTAAGATGGTCTCTAAAGCAAATAAAGACAAAACAAATGGTTAGAACATGAGCTGTAGTCGTCTTCAAAAAATTAGAAAATATGTTTACGTTATGTATACGCTTGTCAGGTAGCGAACCTGTTTTTCATTAAAACCATTTTTCCATATTAGAAAGGTAATTTTTAGTCAAATTCTGATCTTAAATGTTTTCTTTAGATGCAAGACTTGAAACACTGGGAAATGCTTTTCAGTTAGTAAATATATGAACTTTTCAATAATAATTTACTTAATATGACAATACCTTATCAGTATTGTTCTTGTCAGGTTGGCATCAACATCAGTAGCGAGACGAAACTTCTACAGAGCAGTTTTTTGTTTTTGTATAATGTGACGGATATCTCTAAAAACGTGGATAAAAAATCTATTAACATTGTTTAAAGTTGTAGATATTTTTCTACATATTTGATGGATGTCATTGACAAGAAGTGTTTATTAAAAATGTTAAGGCAGCAGACTTGTTGGGACCAATGACGTTCCTCTGTCGTAAGCTATAAAAGCAGAAGGGAAAACCCTGAGTAAAACAAGACTTTTAAAAAATAATCATTTATCTTGATGATCTGAGTTTTTCCTGTTTTACGCCTGCGTTCAACAGGGTGACCCCATAGTGGTCTCATCTAAGGGATATTACATTATGTCACAACTTCATAAAATGTTTGAGATTCAGTTACTTTGATAAGGTGTAGTAAATGTTGAGTCAGATTAGTTTTGTTTCCAGTTGATGAAAAATCATTTCCATTGTGCAATGGTGCAAGTTTTTAGATACCAGCTTTCACGTGTGCCGTCTGTATCGAGCTTTAAACAGCAGGGGGCGATGTCATGACAATCCTGACCTACAGGACGCACTCTGCTGTTTACTCTTTTCATGAACTCCCTTAGTCAACCTTGGCTTGACTCGAGTAAAGGACATAAATATCCCTCGACTTTCACCCATTCCACCCGCTGAACAGATTTAAACACATGGAAGAATTTTTACTCAGAAAATGAAAGGGAGGGGAACAAAAACAAAAAACTTTTATATTCTTCTTTTTTTAGTTTTTTAAGTTTTCCAAAAGCTCCCTTTGAAATGCCGGCGCCTTGGCAGCTGCACACAGGCAGACGCAGATTCTTAGGCCAGTCCATTTAAACCCTTTTGTTTCCAGACAGGCCTGCCTGGAGTCTCCTCAAAACATATATCAGTTCCCAACAGCACTCTGTGTCTTCTAGTCGCAGCATGACTGGCTGTAACCTTGATGAGTTCACCTGCATCATAGTTTAGTGAAATCTTCCCAGGTGTCTTCCTCCATATCACAACCCAGCGCTTAGAAGTGACTAACACTTTTTCAGAAGGTCCAGCGGTGACATCCTTCAAATCGGGTGTCAGAAAAATTAAGCTTAGTCCTGATTTGCGTTGGGAATGATTTCAGATTACATTGGTTGTCGTTCAGGGCAGGTGTGGACTTGTTTTCTGATTCAAGACTCACACATAGTGGAGCTCATTACCTCCTAGCTTTACTCACTGGTTCTGAAAGCCACAGCTTTAACAGGACCAGACAGGATAACCCGAAAAAAAGGTGTGGGTCACTATGGCAATGGGCCCTTCCTTATTCCAAACAGCTGGAGGCAAAGGGATGTCGTGAAGAAAGGAAGGATGAGGGAACATGTTAGTCAGCTGTTTAGCTCTCTGATCGTCCTCAGTGTAGTTTCTGACGAAAAATCATTGGAGGATTCCAAGAAAGATTTATATTTATCTTGGGTGAAAAGGTTCTGTTGAGTCACAGAAACACTGAGAAGGCTATGGAAATGCATCTAGACCAAAATAACTGAATTACTTTGAAAATGTATAAATATTTTATTTAATGTCTGATTATATTCTTCTTCCAATTTTTAACGTTGTCCCTTCTCTATGCAGACTTGAAGTCAAGGAAAAATAAAACATACCAAGATAATATTAGCTTTTTAGTCAGGCTTTCTGCTTGGACAGCAGTAACTTGTTTAACATAAACTGACTTGCAACTTGCAGTTTTAAAGCACGGTTACACTAATTGGATACTGTTGGCACTTCAGTTATCATGGATGTTTTTTCAACAAAATTATTAATAATGCTTGAGATGGATTTTAATTTCCCTCTCTTTTAACACTGTGATGGTTCAGACTTAGTTAATTTTCCACTTTATTAGACAACCTCCACACACTATGCAACCATGTCTGCCCTAAGGTTCTTCCAGTGTCTGTTCCAGATCTTTTCATTTGACAAGTCTGCCTTGCTAAAACTGACGGGGACATGCTGAAGCTGCAAAGTAAACATGATGCCCCTCTTTCTGTATTTGTCAGAGGCTCAGGAATTTAGTGTGCTGGTTGCTGTATCCTGGCAGAGATGGATTGTTTTAGGTGCCAAACAGTTTACTGAGATTCAGTTGCTCCTGACCTCTTTGAAGAGATTACCTGTCCACATACTTAATGTCTGGAAAGTAACCAATGACTTTTAAGTGGGAATACAACAGCTAATCCCCAAGAGCAGACAAGATGTTAAGCGCCAAAATCTATCTCCCAGTACTATTTCCCAGTGTAGTTATACTGGGAGATAGATTTTGGTGCTTCACATCTTGTTTTTTTCTGATTGTCTGCATGTCCTATTCTTCTCATTCAGCAATATCCTGAATGCAGAGAAAGGAGTCTCATCAGTCCTGCTGATAAACAAAATCCACTCAAACATTTTTTGAGAGGATACAGAATCATTATCATTGTTTGATGTGTTTTGCGCTCTCAAGTCTTAACCACCTTGTGGTTCAACATGCATCTTTTCATTTTTGTGACTTCTACTGGGTCTGTTAGTGGATTTTGTACCAAAGTCCATTAACAGATTTTTACAAATCTGTTCAGAGAATATTGTGAACTTAATGGAAAATTCTGCACCTTTTTACAATAATGGAAACACTGATAATGAAAATTGCAATCTGGAAACTTTGCATTTATGTAGAGATTAAATATGTCACTTTATCTTACTGATCTTCACTGTCAAAGTCGAAGTATTTTGCTCATTGAGGAAAAGATGAGTCTGCATGGCATTTTTCAACATTTCTTCATCTAGCTGTTAGATTAAGAGTGAACAAGTTTATACAGACCTTTCAGATCTACTGCCCAGTACAGTCGACCATGACGTTGTATTTTTCCTTATACACCTCACCCTCTGTTTCTATAATTGAACTGCGGTGCTTTAATATTGATATTTTGTCAGATTAAGACTTTAGGACAGTCAACATAAACAGAGTTGCCTTTAATTAGCAGTAGGATAGAGTAATACAGGTTGTATTTAGTCAACACGGATGAGACCTAAATTATAAGCCACTGTGAGCCTTAGTCTATTTTAGACAAATCTAGTTTGATTAAAATCCATCTGGAGCCAACTAATACATGTTGTCTGGGAATCAGGCTTGTTTACAGAATGTGCAGATGAAATGACAAATTGACATGGATTCTGTGTTAGTCCTGTGACATAAAACTGTTCACTAGAGCAACATCTACTAGGGTAAATTTGCCTTTGTCTTTAAGCAGTTTTAAATCAAGTTTAATTCCTGTACTCCCTTACATTAAAAACAAAACAGAGCTCCTTAAACTGCAGAGTTAACTTGTCTGAATGTGAAAACACTGCATATTTAAGTAGGTGGTTTATGGTATGACTTCCTGCAGGGAATGAAAGGTAGTAGTTGTGATATTTCCAAATTTATACACATTTATGGTTATTTTTTTATTCACAATTATGATATTGGGAAATGAGAGCAAGTAACATTTGAAAGAGAAATTACTGCCCAGTTAGCCCTCAGTGGGAGAATCTGGTGGCTATTAAACTTTTCTGAGGGTTATTATGGAAATAACCTTTTTGTTAATCCTGATTTGACTGTGCGTCGCCTGTGGGGTTGCAAAGGTCAAACAGTATAAAAATAGTTCAAATCTTTTGGTAATCACAGTCTGCTGATCTCGGTAACAGCTGTGACCCAAATTATTCATAACCTTGCCAAGTTTAAAGTAATCATTTAATTTTACCAACAGGTTTCTGCTGACGCAAAGTAATATTAATGGTTTGAAATGGTCCAGCCAGAGTGCTGATTTGAATCTGATGGGGAATCTGTGGAAGAGCTAAAGATTAGGTTAATGGCAATTAGACCTTCCAGCCTCAGGGACTTGGAGGTCCTCATCAAAATGATAGTGGAAACATGTTAAAGGCTGGTCTTTCTCATAAAAATGGTTCAGTTGCTTTAATATCAATGCTTTTGAGCTTTACTGTAAGTGTACCACTGTTGGTTGGTTGAGAAATTTCAGACCAACTTTTTTGGCTGTCCTCTTTTTACCACCATGAAAAGATTAACGCATGGATTCAACCAGAATCACAGCTTTGGCGTATTTAATGTGTTCCTGTATCCCACTTGTATATAAACTCTTCTAAGCCAGATTTATTCCTATGAAAGCTAAACATTTCTTCCTTAGGTTTTACTGATGCTAAAAATGTTTATCTGAACATTTTTCTCCAGTGCAGATGTGGATCCCTGCCACTGCTACAGGCTACAGCAGCTCATTCTTGTATAGACACACACACACAAGGATCTGTCTGGTGTGGTAAAACTGGGAGGTCTTCTTCCTGGATCTCTATTTTTTTCCACTGCTAACATGAATATGACATACCAAATAGAGAAGCTGATTACTTTCACCCAGTGACTCATTTTATATCAGGCTACTGTCACGAAACCGTGACGGGAGCCAAGCCAGTATGCAAACTGGATTCCAAATCAAAGGGTGAGCCATGATCTGTTATGTCATTTGGGAAAATCTCTTTCATCATCTCGTGCTTCATCTGTAAGAGTACTGTAAGCTAGCTGAACAACACCTTAAAACCATTTTTGGAGTTATGCGTCTTGGTCGGATCTGAGCAAGAGTTGGAAATTCAGCCATATTTCATGGCCGGAGTCTTTTTCCAGATGGCAGGTGTATATGTCAGAATGTCCTGCATCGCTTTTCTACAATACTGCAATCCTGTCTTAGTGTGTTCTACCTTGGGTGACCAGATTGTGCCTTTTCCCATTAGTTTCAGCTAATTTATCCATAATCGATACCTGCTTAACTCAAGATTGCTGTTTGGAGCTGCTTGAAGAAACTGAGCAAAATATTAAATGCTAGCTGCAGAAATGGTACAAGCTAATGCTGTCTGTTTAAATATTAGCAATACAAGCGGCTCAATGATGGTGTTCAACCATTCCAAGCTCCTAATCAAGGATATACATATCTATAAAGAATATTATTCAGATTAACTTGCCTCCAAACTAAGAAATGAAGCTTAAGTTAGATATTCAAGTACTGCCATATTTTCCAATCCACTTTTTTGTTTTTTTGTTCTTCATTAGAAAGAACCCTGATCCTTCAAAACATGTTGCCATGGTATCAAAAATGGTGTAGATAATGGAGTTTTTCTTTTTTCTTTTAACCAGACCGGAGCTTTTCCCGATGTTATGGACCTTTTGTGCAGGTGTAAATATACTCATCCTTTTCAGAAGATTTTACTTGGATTAAATTTTATAGCAAAATCAAAGTCAGTTTAATTTTTAAGTCATTGAGAAAGTAGAAAAATCTTTTTTTTGTAGTTCTAAAAGTTGTATGAGCAGATCAGCTTGGGCTGGTTTGGTTTTTATTTCAAATTATATTTTACTCAACATTTACAAAATATTCCAGGATTTCATTAAAATTACCTTTCACAGACTAAAATGAAGCTCTAAAACCATAAAATGAACACAGTGCTCATTAAATAAGCCTGAAATGTGGATGCATCTGTCCATCAAATACAGTGGAAAGAAATTTGTTTTAGGTCATTCAGAAATGACAAACAAGCTTGTCACAGCTTTTTTTTTTTTTTTTAATTCATACGGTTTCTCATCCGGAAATGTAAACATTGAAGGGGGATGAGGTGGTGATGGCAGGCCGAACCCCCGGGAGCGTTTCAGTCAGGAAGCAGCAGACGGCAGAATAACAGGAAGGGGGTACCTTACTGACACTGCAGAGGGAACGGCTATATTTCAGCTGCTCTGAGTGGATTTCAGTGAGTGAAGAAGAGACCTTCACTCTTTCCACTTTCATTTATGTTTCACTTCTCTACATCCAGAGTCCTGTCATGGGAAATCCCAACATCTAGCTGTCTAATCTCTTGGAGAAGCTGTTGGAACTCCTCCTAATCGTTTTGATTGTTCAGAACTGAAGAAGGTTCAGGATGTACAGGACTAGTACATTCTAGTTGTAACTCTTTATTTTTGTCACACTTCTAAGCCTTCAGTTTTTATTTGATCTTAAGTCCTATTGTTTCCCTTTGTTTGTCACCTTTATTTAAAACACCCCCTCGAGGAGTTGGAGCGTATCATTCTCTAGGAGTTGATGCTAAGTTCAGGCAGGGAGGGTCACTCAGTTTATTCGTCTTTTACGCCTTTAGTCCCCCTTATCTTTGATTTAACAATGGCAGCTCCGTTTCCATTGAATCTTTCAGGGTAAAAGCTCCACTGATGTCCACCCTTTTTATATATGGCCTCCCCTAATTAATTCTGGCGGTGGGGGGTGGTAGGGCAGACGGGGATTCAACAGGCTGCGTTGGTGGTTTTTGAGCATTGACAACCCCCCGTTCTTCAGTCCTGTCCCTCAGGGGTCTGAATAGTTTTTCTTTAGCTAGCTAATTGTGGAGGATTTAAAGATGGCTCATCTTGGATTAACCTGAATGACTAAAGAACAGAGTTGTAGTCTGAGGGTTAATATAAAAACCCACAAACCGTAACACCACTTGACTATTTTTAGACCATGAATACGCCTGAAAAATCCCAGCAGAGTCCAAAGCGGTGACTCTACAAAAACTGTCAGTACAACACGTAAACTGTTTATGGATGATGACATCACTAGATGGGTTCTTGTGGGTCTCTTATAATCAGATTAATACTCTAATTAAAAAAAAAAAAAAAGATCAAGCCAAAAATGTCTAATCAGAGTGATCTGGTCTGGCACAGTCTGAAGGGATTTTAATCAGATTTGGAGAGGTGGTGTAAATCTTTTGGTATTCTAGTCATTTTTCTGCTGTTGTAATAAAAATACTTCTCTGTCATTTTGATCCATGTTGATGTAATCTTAAGCTGTGAGTCTTTAGGAACTTTTTTTGTGTGGATACATTCTCTAGATGTTCATGCATCTCTGGTGAAGCTGGCCATATCATGCAAAGATGTGAGTTTTTACTGACAATGACTTCACAGAGCTAAAGTTGGTGGGATATCTAAAGAACTAAAGTTATTTAGAACTTGGCCTTAAAGTCTAGACTCAGGAAGTTGACGTGGCTTTTTATATGTCAATTTGTTATGATGCCATCTCTAAATTTAAGATGTTTGTGTCAACTTTCCATTACATCCTGGTCGTTTCAGAAATGTCACTGAAGTGATTCGTTCAGTTTGTGCATGTGTTGTGCAAAAGACAAAAAGTACTAACAATAAGTACCTAACTTTAATCTCACTTTCAAAATTTGCAGTAAAACATTTACAAGTCAGCAATGTCGAGAGGTCATTGCTGACTTCGAAGTAGGAAATCGAGTTTCTGTAGATGACCCAGACAGTGAGGTGAGCCCAAGACTTCTGTGTAACTCGTTAGTAATGATGCTTATCCACAAGTCCATGTTCAGTCTCCATGGTGACCAAATAACCTATTGGTGGAGGCACTCTGCTCTTCATCGTTTCCCCACAGGTTGAGGTTACTTTGCAGTAGACAAAAAGGATCATATCTGTGTAAAATACAATTATAATTCCTTCTCGCTTGTCTTGACTTTGAAATTAAAATTCACAAACTCTGACGTGGCAACATCACCGCATTTCATTGCATGAAGATTTTATCAGTATAGCCCCCTTTATTTTATGAAAGATTCAGCTGGCAGGATTTAGTGTAAACAAATAAAAGTTGATTTTCTTTAAATTAAGCATCTCTGGTCCATAAAACGTACATTTTCTGTTTCAGCTGCTGTCGTCTTGCTAGGCTATATTGAAAGCAGTCTTGGTTTTCACATTAAATCTAGGTTTCACAACTTTTAAGTGGTCTGCTTTGTAGCTAAATACTGTGGTTTTGTGACGTTTGTTAAAATTAGAAGAACTCTAATTGGTTTCTTTAGATGCAACTTTATTGTGAGCCATCAGCTAAGAAGCAATCTGTTTGGATGAGCTCTCAGTTTACCACATATTGCTGTAAGCTGGTAGTCGGCTCATTTAAGCTCAGGGTGTTGCTTGAGTTGGAGCTTAAAAAGTCTGCAGTTACAACTGTGACCTTCTTGTCTGGTCAAAGCGGGGCGAGGGGGGAAATGTGATCGTCTATTGTCTGGGTAGAAACAGAACTTGATGTTGCACAAAACCCCTTTCGTTTCCTCACTGTTGGACGCGTCTAACTTGCACTTTTCAATATGCTACCATAAATGGGAAGATGGGAAATGGTGCGACAAAGGTTTAACTACCAAGATGAATAAACAAACTTGCAATTTACAGATGGAAAGTAATAGCAGGAAGGAAATAAATGGCAATGTGTTTGTTCTAAATAGCTGAATTGACCCAAAGCTGCATGTTTTTTTTTTTTTTTTTGTTGATCTGTTTTTCTATTTAGTGCCACTTCCTTACCCTCACTCCCTCAACATAGTGTTGACTATGCTCAGTATTTAACTGAGGGGATTCATTTTTGAGTTGAGAGATCTGATATTTTTTGTGTTTTTGCTTGAAAATCTTAATTCTAGTGAAAGAATCATATAGATTCACATCAAATCAATCTCAATACAATTAATGACTTTTTGGATGATCCCTTCAAAAACTAATACATAAAAAAATAGACAATTTTAGTTTTGCAGTGCAAGACACTATTTAACCCTCTGATGCGTAAGTGACTGACTATACAGTCTTCTGTGACTGGGTCCTTTTTGACCCGGGTTACAATCAATGTGTTTTTCTGCTACTTTTGTCATTTTGATTGTGTGATTCATCCATCCATCTTCCGTTTATCTGGGGCCGGGTCACGGGGCCAGCAGCCTAAGTAAGGAGGCTCAGAGTTCGCTCTCCCCAGCCACTTGTTCCAGCTCCTCTGGGGGAACCCATGGCGTTCCTAGACCAGCTGAGAAACATCGTCAGCGTGTCCTGGGTCTTCCCCAGGCCTCCTCCTGGTGGGACGTGCCCGGAGCACCTCACCAGAGAGGCGTCCAGGAGGCATCCTGACCAGATGCCGAGTCACCTCAACTGGCTCCTCTCGACATGAAGGAGCAGCAGCTCTACTCTGAGTCCCTCCTGGATATCTGACCTTCTCACCCTATCTCTAAGGGAGAGCCCAGACACCTTACAGAAAAAACAAATTTTGGCCACTTGCATCCGTGACCTCGTTCTTTCGGACATGACCCAAAGCTCATGACCATAGACGAGGATTGGATCTTAGATCAACCGGTAAATCAAGAGCTTCGCTTTTTGGCTCAGCTCTCTCTTCACCACGACAGACCGGTACAGCACCGCTTCACTGCCGACGCTGCACCGATCCGCCTGTCGATCCCTTCTCCATTTTTCCCTCATTGGTGAACAAGATCCTGAGATACTTGAACTCCTGTGATACTTCAACTTGGTGCAGGACATCCTCCCCAACCCGGAGAAGGCACTCTATACTTTTCTGGCTCATTTATTTATACATTTATTTCTATACCTATGAATTTTTATTTTATTTGAGATGATAAAAGAACATTGATCAACAGGTTTTGTATGTCATTCAACACACTCTCTCTCTTGGTTTTCTCATCCAGGGTGTCAGACACACACACACACACACACAAATACACATGCACAATAAAGCATAGGTGGTAATGTTGGATAATTAGTGTTGGCTAACTTTGAAGAAGGCTAATATGTTGATTCGTGACAATAACGCTGTCACAGCACTGATGATCGACACACAAATACATTTGAGAGATAAAAAATAAAGATAATACTTATATGTAAGAGTTCTTGCTGTGTAAAATAATATTTTTCAGGGATGAAACTTAGGTCTCAGTGCATTTGGTGCACAAAAAAATGTTTTTCTGATAGTCACAGTTGGTAAGAAACAAAGATTCCCATTAAATTTTATAGGAAATGAATGTGGGTCATTTTGGACGCACTCATGGAAGAATGGGATAGTAACATAAAATATGCTATTTCTTAAAATGCATAAAAGGTAAATTAAAAATTTGAATTGCATGATATCGGCAACATGTTTATTGAGGAATACCTGGAATATGAAGTGATGAAAACTTTTCATTACAAAGATATTGCAAAAAGATGACCTCACTGGGTTAAAAAGGACCCAGTTACCATCAGAGGGTTAAGATCTGGTTCAGACTGAACAGAAGGCGCTATAAATGTAGTTTCATTATTCTGTGAAAGGCAACGTTGACGGATTTATGCCATTACCGTTTCCCCAGTCAGTAATGGTTCATCCGACCTTACCTCCCAGCAGGGTTAAAGTTCAAATGAAGCACTGAATCGGTCACAGGCTGAACTCAGACTTGCAGAGGAAGCCATTTCTCGTTTGCCCAGTAAAACAGAGTTGCAGCTTGATTAAGCTGTTTAGAAGTTGGTGGACAACCTCAAACATTCTTCAGGAGGAGGGAAGGAAAGAAAAAAGGATCCGTTTCTGTTGCGCATTGCATGAGTCAGCCGCACTGTGTGTGAGCCTGTGGGGCTTGAGCACGGAGGCGGGGTCCATTATTTCTGTTCGCTTCTGAGTGTACCTCATCAGTAGATCACTGTGGTAAACACAGTGAACGTCTTTCTATCCAACAGTCTGCCTCGTTGACTGCCTCTGGTGTTCTCACTCAAGCTCAGGATTACTTAAAGCTGAGATTCAGAAATTAAAGAGTAAGTTTGATTCAGCCTGGGACTAAGAAAGCTTCACCACCTGCTGCCTGTTTGACCCTGGAAACATTGATTGGTTCTTTGCCCTGAAAGTCAGAGAGGTCTCCATTCCTGGGACGCTATTTTCTATGGTAAGTAATAGAACTAAATTACTATATGTTGACGTTTTATCTTTATCCGAGGCTCTATATTACGCTACCAACTTGACTTAATCAGTTATATTTGTAACGTACTCAATTTGTCCAAAACTCATTGTGGTGAAACACTGAACATTTGGGGAATCTGTAAATGTCCAGCTTTTTTTTCCCTTCTCAGAATTAATGACAACTCTGATTTATTTAGGTGAATAATTCATTATCGTAGTATACAGCCTCTCACAGATTGTTATGGTTTCCAGTCTGGCTGTCTGAGACTCTAAAGGGAACACGCATCTACAACTGTGCAGACCGGCACTTTTACACTTTTTTTTCCTTCCCTCTTTTCTGCGTCTGGATATTTCACATCTGCTTCTTATATCAACAGACCAGTGTGGCACCCGCCACCGCTTCTTCTCTCTCCCTCTCTCTTTCTCCCTTTCCATATTCTTTGGAGCAAATTGGAAGTAGGTTTCCAAATAATCAATTTCCAGCTAACACTGGGAACAGCGCAAGTACAAATCGACTTCAGTTGTAAGGTCTAATTTGACTTGGAATACACACTTATGTTCCTTTCACTTCCTCCTTTTTTGGCCTTTTTCCTGCCTATCCCTCCTTCTTCTGCCCTGAAGCTATGGATAGGAAGGCAGGTTGCGTCACAGTCCAGCCAGACAGCGTTGCCTCAAACAGCCATTGAAACACTTGACATTGTAGAAGTAGAGGGAGCGAAAGAAAAAAGCAGATATTTGCGAGTGCTTTCTTGCATAGTTATTAATTACCTTTAAATGACCCAGATTTTCATTTAGATTTATGGGAATTTCCTGCTTTCTTGGCGATATTGTGACTGAGTCCTAGGTAGGCGCCATATAAGTATTAGGCCGCGTTTCAGCATTTTTCTAAAAAGCAATTTGAACATTCAAGTCCATCACATTGACTTTCTTCCAAACTTGTTCAATCTGTGACGACACAGTTTTGTTTTTGGCTTAGACTTCACTGGAAAAGGAGGCGAGGTTCTTCTTTTTTTTTTTTCGCATTGTAAAATGAATTGTGAAAGATGCTGGGGAGGCAATATTTTTCTTTGGCAAACTTTACTGCATGTTGAAACATACCTTTCTTATTGGAATGCATAGTTGCATTATATAAAAGACTCACCCGACTCGTGCTCTTCACTACAGGTTGAGTGTACTTTTCTGTGATAAGAGGAAAAAGTATGAAAGGTTAATGGGGATGGAGACGAAGCTTGACGCTTTGCAACACACTGGGGAAAATAGGAAATAGAGATTTGCCATGCTTTGCTGCCTCTGGCGTACCTTGGAAACTGGTAAGGCCATATGTCAAAATGTGTCTTTAAAGTTGGCTTCAGTGGAGCAGTCACCTAAACCTTATCAGATTTTGAGGTAGGTAAAGTTTATTATTTAACATTAGGCAAAACTGTTAGTGTTTTGCAGCTTCTTTTAGGCTTTCCGTGTGTTTAATTCCGTGGATCAACCTTAATCAGCTTCTGTCCCCTTACATGATGCTCCCACCACCGTGTCTCATTATGGTGATGGTCTGTTTTGTGAAATTTCAGCCCTGAATTCAGTTCTTAGTCATTTGTAAACACAAAGCTTTTAATTAATAATTTACTAAAAAAAGAAGCCAAGTCTGCTTGTAAATGTATTTTTTCTTTGCTTCAAGCTATGTGACAAAGCTTTATGTATAATTATGATGGTTTAAGCATGATTGGAAAATCAAAATTTCACATACTCCTAAAAATGTCAGAATGCAAATTCACAATGGATTTCAAATTACTAGATGATGAAACTAGTTGATGATCTGAAGTGAATGTTTTTGGCATTCTCTTCAGTGATGTGAAAATCTGTTGAAGTTTATTCTAGCCATATAGCTACTCAGTTTTTTTCAATTTGTTTGTACCATTCCAGTAATTTATACTTAAAAAAAAGCCAAAATAGTTGCCAAGAGGACAATTTTTAAAATTGGTGTTCAGAAAAGTCATTGCAACATATGACAAACATTTATTTTTAGTATCATTCATCATAAATGCTTACAGAAAGTTAGAAAGTTATAGGTAACTTTTGTGGGCTATTGGTTGCACTTGATTTTATTTTAGTGTATCAGAATAAAGGTGTAGAACATAAATACATACAACACTCTTCAGATTTTTATTTGGAAATCTTTGAAGCAATTTATCACCATTTTGTACATTGTATATATTGAATTTTGAGTACATATATGGTTGCTTGTGGCTTTAATGTGACAAATGTGCAAAAGTTGAACTTTTGCTTACACAATAACTTTAAGAATGTTCTAGTAGTAAATTGACCCTCTTCTTCAAAATGCTTGTATGTAATCTGGGAAATAACTTCCCTCTTCAAATGTGTGTCACTGAGCAGAGGAGGATGATGTTATGAAATATTGTTTACAGTTACTGTAATCTGTCTGGTGTCCAAATCCTATAAAACAACGAGTGAGTCAGGCAGTCTGATCTGGACACTGAGTGAGTCAGAAACATTTGCCTGGGTCTGTCAGACACTTGTGGAGTTTATTTGGCTCTGTGAACGTTTTATTTGTTGCCTGTTGTTTCCAGAAACGCGTTCTAAAAATCCCCAAAAGGTCAGTTGGTTACGCAAACTTTGCCGAAGGGAGAACTCTAAACCCATAATCGACCTTCGCTGTAAACATCCAGCAGAGTTTACATACAGACTTCCTGCCGTAACCTGGATCTGTTGTAGCTTCCTTATCTGTGGACGCAGTTGGTGTTTCTCCAGCAGATTGTGACCATTATGGCTTTTGGTTTTATCTCAAGTGGCTTTGATAAACGGATTAAACTGCTGATTGACCGTTCCATAAACCTCATACCTGAACAGCGGTTGTCTAACATCAACTTGGCAACCGTTTCTAGGATCAACAATATCTTATGAAGATGTGATAAAAGCAGTTCTCTAAACGACAAATGCCAGAGGCTGATAAGATCTGTTTTTTATCTTTTTTAGTGATAGCTGCAAATGTCATCCTGCGCGGTTGGAAATAATGCACATTGTGGAGAAGTATTAGGTTTTGGGTTTAAAACTGATTAAACATCAATTAACCAGTTTTTTTTTTTTTTTTTTGTCTTAATGCTTATGATCTTAGGAAAATCATCTCCACCACCGCTGCTTATTGGTTTTTGCTTTGCAATACATAAGGAAGAGGCCTTATTTATTGCAATTTGAATAACATTGTTTGAAAACCAATACAGCACTCCCACTTAATCTCATTCGAGGACAAAATTGTGTACAACTTATTTTTTTTATTGTAGTTATCTCACTCTAAACAAATAATAAATATTCAATGTTTCATGCACCCAATTCCAGATTTTCCATGGAATGTAACTCGGAAAAGTTTTGCACCCAAAAGTTTTCGGAAAAGTTGCCTATTCACGAATTTCTTTGTATAGCATGTAAAATAATTGAAAAATAGCTGAGGAGCCAACATACCTAGGCACAGTGATACTTGACACACTTAATGGCTGGCCTTTGCAAACCAACCAATCCAGATGCACCATTTATTTTATTTTCTTACTGGCTGTACCCCCAAAAGTGAGATTAAGGCCTGTTTCCATTGTGCTTAATAACATGTATTAAGGTATATTTTGTGCTTGAACTATTAAAATAGATTTATAGACATTTTTAGTGGGGACTCAAATATTTACAGTTGTGCTCCATAACTTTCATAAATATAGGGAGTCCACTATAAAATGCAAGTGAAACAGTTTTATGATATTTGACTATATAGTTGCTTGGGGTGTTTGATTACGGAGACGTATTTCCCTTGAAACAAAATTTTCAAGTGAATGAATCATTCAGGTTTGGAAGACTGCTGTTTTAACAAGCCTGGAAATGGTTTCACGAAAATTGCTGCACATCTGGTCCATAGCAAGGCTTAAAATGCTTAAAACGGCTGCAACCGTGAGTCAAGACTGAGCAAAGACCTAATTCATCTTACCGTCTCATAAGATTAGGAGGATGGGAAGAAACCTGAAACAATCTCTACTTTACAACTGCATCAGATGTGTCGGTGTGAGACTATTCCACTGCATTAAGGATCAATTTAACATGTGAATTTATTTTCATGTTCCCTAGAAAGTACTATGATTTTTTTTTTAAAGCAGTTTCATCAAAACGCAGTTGACTCAACCCAAGCATGCGAAAAACTTATATTTTGCATATGAATAAGCATCCTTGAGGCAGTATAAAGCCATAAAATAAATGCAATGAAGTACTTCTCTAATATTACCCTTCAGTTCCGAGCCAGTGGCAAATGCGGATGCACACTCAGTCCACACCTGCCTTCTTCACTCTTCAGCTTTAACCCAGTCTGGTGCAGTTTGTATTTATATCGATAATGAATCTCCTTCTACTCCATTTCATGCTACGAAGCTCCGTCTGTCACATTTACAGATATTAATTTCCTCGAGGCTTCAATAAAAGTATTGCACAATCCAGCCTTGTTCAATTGACTCACTGAATGCTCAATTTTTACCAGATAAAAAGTCATTACTTGGCTTTGCTCCACACGAACGGAGCGAGCTTATCAAATTCCTGATCTTTAAATCCAGGCACTCCAGAGTTTACGGGTCACCTGGAATGACTTTCTCAATTAGTCAGTGACTCAGCCAAGCTGCACTGCAAGTTTTGTTGAATTAATACTTGAAAATAAGAGTCATCCTCCATTTGGGATTGATGCTGGTCATTTCACCTCTTGGCTGTTTTACACTTTTGTAGTTTTGGTCCTAATTTCCCAAATCTATGAAACATGGCTCCACATGATTCACCTGGTTGTAAAGTTTTCTTTTGGGCGTATGTAAGATTCGATGATACATGAAAGAAATTGTAGCTTGAGAAGTGAAACTACTTGGACTCGATTCTTCTCGACATACTATTGGCTAGTACTAACCAATCATGGATCGACATTCATTTCCTTGGCTCTGATTGGCTGTATCCTCAAGTTGGAGATAACTGTGGATGTTGTCATCATTTCTGGGGGTCCACTTTCTGATTAATTGTATAAATTATATCTACCTAAAAGAGGTTACAAATGGTTATTTTTTTCTTTTTACAGGCCATAATCGGTCTGAAGAGGCAGAAAGCCCAAACATGAATTGGAGCCAAAATAAGTAGAAGCATTGTGTTAAACAAATTCACAGGACAAAGATATATAAATCAATAAAACCATTTATCTCCAGAATTTGTGAATATTTGAATTAAAGAAAAAAAAATAAGAGTACATTGACATACTTTTACAAAAGGCACAGATTGACCCAGAGTCACTGAAGACCACCGTTTCTATTTGATGTTTGCTTTCAAGTGATTATTCTCAGGAAATTTTTGCCACTTTCTTTTTACAGTTGTGCCCAACATATGTCTCAGAAATGCGCGCACACACACACACACACACACACACACACACACACACACACCTTTTCCAGGAGGTATGAACCACAACAAGTGCCTCTGTTTGAGTGAAGCCATATGTACTGTACTGTAGAGCAGAGGGGGCGAGTCTGTTAATCTAGAACAGACCTACAGACGGGAAGGCAGTGCAGTTGCATAAGGTCCGCAGTAAAATCCAGGGCCTGGCTCTCTTCCTCCTGCATCCCCGCTCAGCCAGAGGACACATGGCAGGAGAAGAAAGCAGGCGAGTGGGCTCTTCAACAGATGCATTGTTTATTTATTGAAAAAATAAATCAGACATGGACAAGGCGTGTCCCCTCTCTTTAATCTCCTGCAGTCTTCCTCTGCACTGTTTTCAATCCCACCTACCAGGCAACAGCTAATGGCAGCTCTTTGTAAAGTTTAGGAAAGTGGGCTCTGTCCAGCATACATGGGGGAGGCGCCATGGGGGTCGTGTGCTCTTCTCCCAAGAGGACAATGAAAAGTAGTTCGTTGGAAAAAGGCAGCATAAGAGTCCTTCTCCAGACTCCCCTTACAAGCATTTCCCTCCCTTCTTTTTTTCCTCTGGCAATCCATCACGTTTAATACGGAAGCTGATGTTGTATATTTAGTTAGCAATTAAGAGCCTGAAGGAAAAGCTGCATTTTGGACTGTGGATTTTAAGGATGGACAACATGCCTCTGCTGGGAAAAGTGTGGACTCATCCACCAATATTAGTTGTTTAGAGATGCTGTTTTCTAAAATCATTTGACTGATCTCTGGCAGGTGAATCAGGAATTTGATTAGTTGCTGGAATCTTCTTTACAGAAACCATCTGGAAAGAGGCAAACACCTTCAAAGAAATACCAAATAGGTCATTGGATGAAGTATCTATCAAAAGCTCAAGCAGACTTATGAACTGCTACTTCACCTTAAACCTCAGCGACTATACGGTTAATAAAACTTTTACTCCAGATGGTCAAAATCAATTTGACCAATATTAAAAAAAAAGAAAAAAAAAAGCTAATTCTACTTTTTCAATTAAGGGATTTCAGCAAAACAATTTTTTTTTCTCCAGATTTTATTAAGTATGATGGACATTTTGGAAAACATATTTTTTTTCATACAATTTCTTTTTAATGATCTTTTAAAACACCTTGAACTCAGCTCAACTTTTTGACTTGGTGCTGCAGGGTAGAATTGTTCAGCAAAAAACTTTGTGAAAACAAAGCCCATATGTGAGGATGAGATAATGATGTGAGCCGATTGCTGTTTATTTTTTCAGTTCTAACACCTGCAAATCTTCATTGGTTGGTGTTTGCAAGTTGTCTGCACAAAGGATCTGACCCAAAAAACCATCCAGACCACAGAAAAGCTGCTCGGTGCCGTCGCCAGATGCATCAGCTGGGCAAAAATTGAAATCTCAAACGAGTCAGACTTTACTAAAAAGCATTATTATGCGAGTTTGAGTAATAAATGCACAGACTGACAAAAAGTGAAGAAACCACAAGATATGTGGTACATGCAGTATAAAGATTGGTTTTTAAGTGATTTAATTTGCAACAAGCAGAAAGCATAAATTTAGGCATCAGAAGAGAACTCGGCACTTGACTGAGACCTGGTCTGGCTATTTCAAATATGTATATTTTCCTTCTTTTTGAAGTTTACTGGTAACGGAGTGAGAAAGTGAACCAGACACAGGAAAAATATAAAAATGACTCTGGCGTTGTCATATTTTCTTCTTTAAAAACACTACAGTGTCATGCACAAAGTGGACAATGTGTTTTTAAAACTTTATTTTTCTTCACCAAATCGGCTTGCATGTGGGGAGGAGTTGCAGCAAAGGTTCTCAATTTTGTAAAATCTCTTTGTTGCATGCATCCTGGTGTTCATTTCATGCCATTACCTAGTAGGTTTGGCATAGAGGTATCATAGCAGCACTAAGTACGTGAGGAACCAGGATAAAGTGTGTCTTGCCACACTGTGTTGCAATGAGCCCACCATCTCCGTTTGGATGGTATTATGGCTCTATAATCCTTAGTGCAACGCACACAAATTCACGTACACATTAGTTTAAAATGCAGATGCATGCCATGGTTTTTATTCATCTGGGTTTTATTTAATTGAAAAAAAGCATAATTTTCCTTCCACTTGAACTTACTCTTTGTTGGTATATCACATAAAATCCTATGAAATATGTGGTTTTAATGTGATAAAATGTTGAACCTCTAAATTGGCTATAATTTTTTCATCCAGGTTCTGCACACCGCACCCTTAATGGTACGATATTTCATTTTAAGTATGGGTTTCACATCAAAATAACCTACTTACCTGAAAGTGCAGCGTGTGAAACGAGGTTTAAGCAACATTTCTTAACTCGTTATTGCATGACGCATCTGATTATATTTGTGAGGCATTAAATGTGTAACGTTGCATTTAGCTCAAGTCCATCTGGTTTTAATGGTACAGTGATGTTAGAAAACTTTGACTAGATTTATGGAAGAAAAGATTAGGCAAGTGCTGAGACTTATTTTCATTCATACTTTGCTTTTTGACATTGGATAATTGAAGTTTCGGCTTTCGAAGATTTAAAAGAAAGCACGAGGTATGATGGTTAATGACGCACATCCATCTGGAGGGTTCTCTGTTCTCCATGAGAATTCAAAATGCTTAGTGTTATTCATGTTCTCTGAATTGTATTTGAGTGACCTAGGTTTAGACAAAGGTCACTGCATCAGTGTATTTGACCATGAAAAGGAGACAGCAGTTGTCTCCTGTAGACTATGAACCGCTGATGAGGTGGCGGTGCGTCTGAGTTTAGGCTTTTCTGATTAGTTTGACTTTCAGTCTGCGTGAGCTGGTCTGACCAAAGTCTGTCTGGATGTTGCACCGACTTACCCGCAAGTCACTGTTTAAACAAGACCGTGCATGACTCTTGCTGCTCTAACGCTAACCAATCGTTTGCGGGTGTGTGGGTGTGTGTTTTATTGGAATTCATTGGAGTGTTTTCTAACCTTGTTTGCATGAACTGAGTAGGGGGGGGTAAAAAGACCGCAAGCTTGTAATAAGGAAAAAATGACAGAGGAGCCCATTCCATCAGCTCTTCATGTCTAATGAGCTGAGAAGTTCACACTGTGATAACTAGCAACGACCGTCACATAGGTGATGATTTGCATGTTGGGACAGGAACTGGAATCATCTTTTTTTTGTGTTGATGAGCAACATTAATGTTGGCCCATGCAATTAAACACACTGCCTGGATTGTGCCTGCAGTGAGAGCTTTCAGAGATTAGACCCCATGTTTATGTGTCTATGTGGACGTGAGCTTGGAGATGGTTGCTTAAAACAATGACAGAGATATGACTTTGTTCTGTGGGTGTGGGCAGCATGTGTGTGTTTTGAAGCAGAGGTGTAATGCATGGCAGGTCATGTTTCCACAGATAAGGTTTTTTTTTTTTTAGTTAACCCTTTGCTCCATGTTTTCTGCCTGATTCTGTTACTCTCTCACCTCCAGCCTGAATCAGCAGTGCTGACAAGAGAGGAGAGGTGATTTTAATCAACAATGACTAAACATTGTTTGTTAAAAAAGACCATAACTGAAATGTTTACTAAATACTTTAAGCTTTCTGTACTCCATATAATTTCCAACAGTCAGGCTATGTGGGATGTAGTTAAGCACATGTTTACCCAATCAAATCTTATGCTTAAGTTTTGACCTACTTAAAGTAAAGCCTTTTTTTAAGAACACATGAATATACAGCTTTAATTCACTTTTGGATATAATATCAGTCTAGTGGAGCTTAGTCATAGTGATAAAATTAGAATATATTAAAATTATCACATCTAAAATATCTATAAATGTATAACTATTTCACTGTCTGTTTTGTTTGTTATAGTCTAGAAACTTTGTTTCTCATCTGCCCTTGAATTTAGATTGCTGTATGATGTATTGGCTTTTGGTATCTTTAACTTACCAAACGTTAAACAGGTTTGCTGTCAAACAGGTTCTGTGTAGGTGTGCAGATCTGATAGAAATCAGATCGGGGTGCACGATCAAGATGGTATAGTTAATCACACTTTATTCATGATTTACCAAGGTGGATATTTATATTTGTACATGGGGCCAGAGTGGTTCAAAAAGCTTTTTCCATTCATAAATGAGTCATTTGTAAATATTTTAACATCAATTTATGGACAACTGTGTAAGGATTAATAACTTTAAAAGTTAATCATTGTTGATAGCAGCACTTCCCTTAAAAAGTAATACAGAAAAAAAAAACTGTGCTCAAAGTCCAAATGTGAATAAACCTGAATGTAGATTTTTTGATTATCTACCAGGGAACATCACTCTTCTTTTATTAGATCTAGACAGTGTTATCTGTTTCCCACAGAATTTACTAAAAAAAGAAGGGAAAGAAAAAAAATGGCTGAGAAAGCAATTTCTCAATAAGCTTGTCATCAAGCTCGTCAAGCTAATTTCAGAAATAGAACCTCATGACTTGATGCGTTGCTGGAAACAAATTGTAGATTTCTAAAAATATTTACTAATAAATGTAGCTTTTATCAAGTTATGGTTTTGTTGCACTTTAGATCACCCCTTAAGAATAAGTGACAGCTTGAAGTGTAATAAGGCAGTAATGGAAGTGAAAGGTCTGCAGCCATCAAGGAGGCGTCTTAGTCCTTAAATACAATAACTCATTCTTGAGATACTTTAGTAGTTGTTGAATTTTGGATCTAAATGGCAAAATGTTGTTTTTTTTTTGTTTTTTTTGCACAGACTTACAGATGTTGCATGAATAAATGACTGAAGTGCACACAGGTAGTGTTGCCCCTTACAGTGCTGTAAATACTTTAGTACAGGTGTCTGGGTAGCAGGTGTGTGATGCGACTCTGTCCAGGGTCGCATCTCACAAGCGAAGGTAATAAACCCACTCTGAAATGTATGTATGTGATTTGTATCCCAAACACATTTCCTAATGCTTATTTGTATCTTTATATGTCTAAGATAGGAAAATGTATATATCTATATAGTACTGGTAAATATCGATTGTTGTCAATAACAGAATATTGTTATAAACTAAAATTTTCACATCGGTGCATCTTATATTTAATTCTCTATTGTGCAAATATGTATTTATGCAGTGAACCTACTGGGTCTAGGGACAGCCGTGAATATGTAAAATCTGCAAATACTTGAGACCCCTCTAAAAATCCCCATAACTATCTATTTTAATCGTTGAAACATCAAATGCACCTTAATGCATTTTCTTTCGAATATTTTAAATGTACACCATGAAAACATCCGAGTAGGCAGATTTTCTGACTTTCTTCGTTGGTGTGGCCTGTCTTGACTGACTTGACCCCTCAAGACGTGTGAAAACATAAAAACCACCCAACTTCATGGCTTGGGTGGATTATAACTCTTCCAAAAGTCTGTAATGTTTTCTAAAGTGTTCATTAGACATTCTCTCTAATGACGAATTGAGTATTTTGCTTTATTTCAGCAAACTCTCCTGCTCTGGGGGAAGTGAGTCTTTTAAATCAGCCATAAAAGATGTCGGTGCACCCCAGATTTATGGACTTTTTGCAGGGAAAGAAATCGGAAGAAAGGAGTCAGTTATTTTTTCTTATCTCCGAGAAGATGCATTCCTTAAGAAATCAACCCCAGCGGGTCTCATACCTTCTTCTGTCATGATGCACACTCATTCTGTTGTGTGTGCTATTACATAAGTGCTAGGTGAACTCTGGCAGGACGTGCTGTTCCAGAGAAGCCTGAGTGAGCTCAGAGGAAGTTCAGTCAAACCACAAACAGAAAACTAGAGTGCTTTTTCTGGAAAAAAAAGGTCGGTAAGAGCATGACGGAGCACATTCTCTTTAAATCCCATCATCTCTTGACATTATGTCGGTGAAAGTTTAAATATATATGTAGCCCTTTTGTAGATCTGAAGACTTCCTGGCAACGAACTTAAAAGCTTGTGAGGAGGTGACAACCTGCACAAACTCTCCTCGGATTGTCCTCTTTAGCCAAAGATCTGATGGCTGTGAGGAAACTGCTGCCAAATTTCACTGCTTGACTGATTTTTAAACCATCAGTGGTCATGAATCTAAGTGATTCTTTGAATCTCAACTTGATCTAACCGCTGGTGTAAGCATCCATTAGTTTGCACCATAAAGAGACCAAACTCTGAGCAGAGCGCTTGGTGTGCTTAAGATTAGTTTTGATTGAGTAATAATTTTGATTCACCACAATAGACTCATCTCCTTTCAAACAGGTCAAGCTTTATCACATCCGCTGCTTCAGGGTGATGCAGCCTTTCTGTCTGTTCTCCTCTGTGTGTGTCTGTGTGTTAAATGGGCATGCCTGTAGGATGTGTTAAAACAGGGGTTCATAAGTCAGGTGCCACGTGGCGGTGGACGTGCTAAGCCAAGATGAGCGCTATGGTGGCACCACTTGTGTGTGTGTGTGTGTGTGTGTGTGTTCTCAGCTGTTTCGAGAGAGGATGTATGTGTGTGTCCACTAATCCAGGGAGATCCAAGAGCTGGCACGCAAAGGGATACACAGACTACACAATCGCATGACGTGTGTTTGTTTCATGCACACTCAGCCCCTCACCGTAACTCTGTAAAACCTCAACATCTTGACAAGTATTTATGGTCGAGTTTCTAGTGCACAATAAACTTAAAATGAGACAAAACTAACTCACAGGTAACTTTTTGACAAGATATAGGAGCTTGTTTTAAGTCAATAACTCATTAATATTGATAAAAAGTACCTGTTTCACTGGCAGATTTAACTTGTAAGAAGACATTTTGTCCACGTTGTAAGTGGAAGAAATTTCCCAGTGGAAGTAGTACCTTTGATCAGTATTCAAGAATTACTGACTAAAAACTTGTATTTTGCAAAAAAGTTACTTGTAAGTTAGTTTTGTCCCATTTCAAGTATACCAAGATATTTGCACTGGAGACTAGACAAAAGGTAGTTGGTATAATTTTGTGTTTTTGTGTCCATATTGGGATTCTATCTTTACCAATTTAGCCAGAATTCTTTATAGTAGATGTGAATCAGAGGCCTACAGTGAACAGTTGACAATCATTTGTACAAAAAGATGTGATATTAATTACATTTTTTTATTGAAAAGATTCAAATTGTATGATTTGTACATACTCCACAAATTACAGGATCAGCGAGGAAAGCCAGGTCTCCAGCTCATTCAAGGCGATCCCTGCAGGTCCTGTCCTGTTCACCTCAGCTGCTTGTTTCCAGAATCTTGTTCCTTTAGACATAATCGGTATGTCATGTTCCATGTAATTGTTTATCATCTCCTCCACCATCCTGACATCACATGCGAGTTAGAGATATCTGAACTTTTCTACTTGAGACAGAGACTCACTCCGTTTCCAGAGGGAGTGGTTGACATTTTTCTGGAAGAAAATCATGACCTCAGGGTTGAAGGAGTTGACCGTCAGCCCTGCCATGTCAGTACAAGAGTCTGAACCAATCTAGTTCATGATGTCTTGCTTTGGTAGTACCAAGAACCAGACCACTCTTAAGAATAAGCCAGCTGCCCCATACTCCTAAAACACCCCACCCACAAAATACCTCTAGAGATGTGGACACAAGCCTCCTCCTGATCTAGAAAACACATGTAGACCACTAAACAAAGTTCTCATAACCCCCTCAGTAGGCCAGGCTCACTATTGGGATAAAGGCCACTCTGCTCATAACTTTTTTTTTCCCATCATACAATTTTTCTAACCCTGGTTGCATAAAAGGTTTTTATACATGACCTGCATCCAATCGTCAAGCTCAGCTGTCTGATCTTTATAACAATCCTGGCTTTCATGGACCTTACCAGTGGTTTAATTCTTGGGAACTTTTTATTCTCTCCTTTTTTTAGAATTCCCAAAATAACATAACCCTTTCCAGGGATTTAAACCACGGATCTGCATATGCACAGTTTTAAAAGGATAGGAATGTTCAGTATTTGAAACACTAAAACCCAGCACTGACAGAAGAATCTTTCAGAGATTTTAGTAAGTCTTTTTCCTGCTTTGAACTCTTGAATTTGGCTAAAATCTTCTTTTTCCTCAGCTGCTTGAGTCATGGCAGGAATGCGAACCCCTCAGTGCGGTGCTATGGAGAGCTCACCTATCTGTGTACACTCTTTTTAGATTGCCGTTTGATTCGCTCACCTTTCTCTGCCCTTCTCGCTCTGTCTGATGGGGAAACTCACTAAAAGAATCGCGGTTTTGATGAAACATCAGGAGATGTTGTAACAGACGTCTACGTTTTGATCCTTGGGAGATGGTCTGACATCAGTGAGTCAGTGGCAGGAGAGACGCCCAAGTCATTTTTACCTGCAATTTGCTGCAGTAGTTTAGTAAAAAAAGTAATGAGCCGGACATAGTTGGTACTTAATATGTAGCATTTTCAGAACTGATGGAGACGATAGACAAAAATCTGGGAATGAATGAGTGAATACAAACTGCATGGTTTCATGTTGACCTCTCCTTAGTTTTACTCTGAGTCAGGGCTTCTTCTCAGAGTGTGATCTATTCTTGCTTTAAAGCTCGACAGTGGCTTGACCTGGGTGCAGCGACCTTGGGTGTAGGGGAGGAAGTGAGGAGTCTGTGCTGCAGGAAAAGACTCTGGCTCGTGCAACTCAGAGCGGGGCTTTAATCTCTGCTGCACCGCCAGAAGGCTTTGACAGTGTGCAGGCCCCAATTAGGTTGCTCGATTGAGCTAGAGGATTTGTACTTCTCTGGTCTTTTTTTGAGGGTGGATTCACACTAACTCCATTTGGCCTTGTTTGTAACGTCAGCTCGTTTGCCTAGAAAGTCCAGTTTGTTTGGGAGGTGTGAATGTGTAATCGAACATTGATGTGGACCAAAACAAAATGAACTCTGGTCCATCTAAAATGTGGATGCAAGTGAACCGTAGACTGCTCCAAAGCAGGAAGTAGACCATAGACCAGGGAATTCTGGGTAAATATAACCAGAACAAACCTGCTAGTTTGTGGAAGAAGTAAGTCTTTTACCAACGAAAAAAGAGAAATCCTGCAACCAGTAAAATCTGCCTCTTCATTTTTGATAAAATTCTGTGAAAAAGGAAGTTGCTCTCATGACTTCAGTGATTCTTGTGCAGTGTCACCACAGACAATAGGGCGGGGGATGGAAATAATTTTTAAAGGGTTATTTCATTTGACACAGTGCTGTGAAAACAAACCGCACCAACTGATAATGTTGCATCACAATCACAAATGTTGCAATTTTGGTTCCCAGTCAGAGTCTGCTGGACTATCAGGTGTGAAAACACCCTTAGACTGTCTTCAACTTGGACTCACCCAAACTTAACCTCATCTTTCATGAGGTCATTTTTTCTCCCCAATTGATCTGGTGATGCATTAAAAACTGCCAACAACCTGATGTGATGCTCACAGTCTTTCAATGAGGGCATATTTCTCTTGAGACTAGTGAATAATGCTTGTATGATTAGCATGTACCTCTTTTTGCTTTCATGAGGGCTACACTCCCTGTTTAAAGCTCCAAAATTTGCTGTTCACACACACACACACACACACACACACACACACACACACACACTACTCCTCCGAGCACAAGGAAACAATGTCAGGAAGTACATTAGCAGGACCTCCATTGTATTTCCCCATACGTCCCTTGCTTCCTGAGCCGGCTGTCGGTGCTGCCTCGCTGCAACACACTGAAGAGTCTACTAGTCCTGAAGGTGGTGGGGAAAGCTGGGGGGTGTGGTTTGATATGTCTGGAACAGAGACAGACGGATCCTTAATACTGCAGCTCTCAAGCTTCCTAATTTGGACCCACAGCATCTCCCAGTTGCTGACCTATTCTCAGATTTGTGGATTGAGTGTAGGGGGTACAGTTTTGGATTATGTCAGGGTAAGCAGATCCCAGACCAGCACATGAGGTGACTTTAGAGGGGCACAGATGGTGGGAGTCGCCAAACCTCAGGGCTGCCTGTGGCGGCCTCTGCGGTCTTTTAATTGTAGCAGAAACAATAGTGGAGCAGGGAGCTGTTTATTCTAAAAGTGTGTGACCATGATGGCATTTTCACTCCAGCCCAGCCCTTCTTTTTTTTATTTTTTATTTTATTTTGAACGTTTCTCTGTTTCGATGTAAAGACTTTGTGCATTGTTCTGTGTGCAGGTTTGCCACCACCCAGACTGCCAGGACCTGAACAGCAAAAGCCCCCTTCATCTGTGTGATTCATGTGACTCACGATGCCATCCAGAGAGCGCCGACAACATGCACTTTGACCGACACCCCCGATTCGACCTGCAACCTCAAGGTAGATGATTTCTTTATTTGGTACTCCATTCCCCGCCCCTTCTGCCTGGTAGGGGGATGAAGTCATCCCCCATTACCTCATGACAGGACCTTCACTGTGTAAATATCACGCATGCCAGGTCTTTATTGTTGTCTATATAAGGCAGGTGATGTCGATCATTTTCCCTTTTTGTGCCTAAGCACTCCGATCACTCACTTTAAAGACATTCTGATTGGCAAGAAGCAGCAAATGCAGTAAATGTTCAGGTGAAACCACAGAAACCTGACTTCAAACCTGACGCATGGCGCTGTTGGCTCACTCACACAAAGCTCTGATTGGTTGGTGACTTTCAAACCCTGACTAATCTTCAACAAAGACAACCCCAGTTTCCCATCTAAACCTCTGAGCAGCGGGGAGTGGGCTGTAATCTGAGGATCTGGGGCTTGTACAAACTAGCCACGGAGGGCGTTTCATTTTTTTTTTTTTTTTTTTTTTTCCCCCATCTCCAGGTGTTGACATATTTAGAACATTTCTGCTTTCATCTTATTGCCGTTTGGACAAAACTACTTCTAGTTCTGGGAATTTAAATTTGATGCGTCTAGTTTCGCAGTTTTTCCTCCAGATAAAAACACATTTCTTCCCCATTTTTTAAATCTGCCATCTTTCCCAAAATATTTCCCCAGAAATTATCGGGATGTTTCCACCCGGGGATGATCCCGATAAGACGTTCAAACCACCTCAACTTGCTCCTTTCATTGCGGAGAAGCAGTGGCTTTACTTTGAACTCTCCCCAAATAATTGTCATAATAATCCTTACTCTAATTTTAAGACCGAGTCCAGGATGTAAGCGGTCAATTAGCTCAGATTTCTACTCCTGGGAAGATTACAGGCAGTAATGTATTCTTTCTTATGAACAATGTTTTCTTTTTTCTATATGTCTGAAAGTGACCTTTTAACCTTCCCCAGATAGATTAGCAGCAACTATTGTTTCTCTAAGAACATTGCTGTTGTCTTTCCTTTTTGGCATTGTATTAAAACACACCTGTGTGCCCTGGAGCATCAAACAGACAGAATTCCTCCTTTTATAGAGATGATCACATTTCCTGATGAGTTAATAAAGATGCTCACCATGAGCTGCACGTCATTGCAACTTTCTCACTTAAATCCTGTACTATCTGATTAGGTTGCCACTGTGAATTTATTTCCTCTAAGTTCATATTTGTTGAATAAATGTTACAAAATGTTTTGAACTCATGAGGTTAGATTTAGTATGTTTAACCAATACAAAAATTAGGGCTGAAACAGCTTATTGGATTGATCAGGATGAATCGATTGATATTAACTACAGATATTTGCTCAAAGAACATACTCAGCAGTAATTAAGCCAAAACTGTACCAAAAATATATGTTTCATTCTACTAAGAACTCTTCAAGTGATGTAGTTTGAAACTATGCGCCATTTGCAAGCCAATTATTATTATTTTTTTCTTAAATAGTTAACAGATTAGCTCTACACTGTATTGATAAGTCAATCAGAAAGTCCTTCAGATGCATCCTTTGCTACAAATGGTCAAGCATGCACTAAATAAATACTTTGTTGGTGCAGTTTGGGCCATAAAATGCTTTTTCTCAATTTAAAACAGAATTGAATTAAAAGGCTTAAATTAAACATTTACAGAATGTGCCAATTTCTTTCATTTGTCATAATTGATTACAAAAAATAATTGTTGGTGTCAGCTCCAGCCTCCACATAAAATCTATCATAAAATGAGGCTGTATTGTTTGTATTAGGATCCATGCTCGTATTTTAAGTCACAGCAGGCTGTCTTTAGAACCACAGAGTGCTAATCTTAAGGGTTAACATGGTTTGTTTGTGTGTGTGTTTTAGTAATTTGTGTCAGCTCTGTGGACTGCAGCGTTTGAGGTAAAATGAGTTGTGATCCAACAGAGGGAGTGACTTCTGTGTTTTCTTAACCTCCAGCTTCCATCCTGGCTCGGAACGTGTCCACGCGCTCCTGCCCCCCACGCACCAGCCCCCCCCCCGATCTGGAGGAAGAGGATGAAGGGAGCAACGACCGCGGGTCGGTAACCTTCCTCCCGTGTCCTGCTAGTGTTTGTGCACTCCTCCTGCCTCTCATGCTCTTACAGGAGGATCATTTACGGCCATGAGAAGTGTGTCTTGTATTTTTAAGCGTCGTGCTGACTTTCAGCAGGCAGTTTCTTTTGTTTTGAAGAGCTGGCGCTTGATTTTTATAATGATTCATCTTTGCAACTGCTTTGCAGTGAGCGTAAAACGGTGGGGATGAAGTTGGGAAAGAAGAAGCCAAGGAGACGACACACTGATGTAAGTAACTCTCCTGTTTGTGTCTTTGTTTTAAACGGGGCAGCAGTTTTCTTTTAACGGGAGTTTAGAAAATATTCATTCTGGTTCCACACGACTGTCCTTCACCTGAGCGAGTCAGACGGCTCAAAAAGAAGGAGCCCCCCTGTGGATGAGCCGGGAACAAACACCACTGTGGCCTAACGGTCCATCTGCTCTCTGCAGGACCCCAGCAAAGAGTGTTTCAGCCTCAAGTTTGACCTCAACGTAGACATCAACACAGAGATTGTACCGGCTATGAAAAAGAAAACACTGAGGTTAGACGAGTCAGATGATGGCAGGAGCAAAATCAATTGTGTTAAAAGTGTTTTTTCAAAACGTCTTTGTGTCTTGTGTTGTCAGAGAGGTTTTAGGTCCAGTGTTTGAGAGGAATGGCATCGAGCTGTCGCGGGTCGACCTGTTCCTTGATCAGTCCAATACGCCGCTGTCCCTGCACTTCGAGGCCTATCGCTTAGGAGGACACTACCTCAAAGTTAAAGGTAAAAACTGTCAACCATACCTTTCATTAACAACCGATCTTCTGTCCAACTCACTGGACTTTTGTCCATTCACAGGTCATAACAAATAACTGACTAATCAAGGAAAGACGACAGTTCAACGTATAATTGCCATTTCTAAGAAAAAAAAATCTCTAGAGGACTTTTTACATTGATAAACATTCACTTATGTTTGAAACTTGCTTTGTGGAAAATGTTGCTACTATGCAATGTAGGATTTTCTGTCACAGAAACTATGGCAGATAGAGCTTCTTTTGGTACATACATGATATATTTTTAGTCTGCACAAATTGAGACAGCTTTTCCTCATTTTCGTCTGTGCAGCACGTCCCGGTGACGAGGGGAAGGTGGCGCAGGGTGTGAAGGACTTTCGGTCGCACAGCCTGCCCATCATGAAGCCCCCTGACGGCCAGAGCCCCTACATCCTCACCCCGAGAGAGAAGGTGGCACACGAGTCTCTGGGACGCCGTGAAAGCATTGATCTGCTGGTGAGTTCATGTTTTATTTCTTGCCATGCTGCAGCTCGCCACACCTCCTCCGGCTCCTTATTTTTAACTTTCCCAGCTCTCAAAAACACATTTTGAACACAAACAGACACTCCCACAGACTGTTTGGTTCTACCACACCTTTTCCCGATTTTCCATAGCTTCCCTTTTGTTCCTTCCGTCCCATAAAACCTCTTCCTTCCTCATCTTCATGGATGAGCATGGTGGATGTTTTTTTTTTTTTTTTTTTTTTTTTTTCTTTTTTTTTTTTTTTTTTCCCCCCCTTTTTGGTTTTGGGGCCCCGAAACCCCCACTGGGACTTTTA
>NW_015114677.1:52120-114655 GCF_001443285.1 Poecilia latipinna | reverse complement strand
ATGTAGAAAACCTGTATGGTTTACTGAAGGGAAAATACAAAAAAATAAAATAAAATAAAAAATTAGGAAGGCCAATAATTGTCGTTACAGTGAACTTCTATAAAGAAAAACACCTAAAAGTCAGATTTTTCTCTCCAGTCAGTTGTTAAATATAGAATTATACAATATAATATTATATAATATATAATTTGGAGGTTAAATGTATTTACTTTCTTTATAAGATTGTGCTGTTGCGACGAAAGAGGAATTTTTACAGTTTTTTTTTTTTCCACAGAGACATATCTTCACGTGGGGTTTCATAAGAGAGCGATGTATCTACAGACAGAAAGGATCATATATTACTTAGAACAATAAACACATGCTGGAGCTGTGGACTGTGGATGATGTCCCCATGGAGAAGCTACTACAACATCCCTCTGAAATCTTCACGTCATACCAGATCAGAGTAAAAAAAAAAAAAAAAAAAAAAAAACGGAGAGTGAAGGGAGAAGGAGCGGAGGCGGAGTGGAGGGTCTGCATTTTACATTCAGCCCCCCTCCTTCCCGCCAGTCATCCATTTAACCCTGCCACCGTGCCTGCTGCAATATTAATGCCTTTAAACGCAGATGAGGTGAAAATGTGTCTGAGGGAGCGGATCCCTGTGGGGAGGGCAGCTGCACACATGCACAGGGTCAGGAACACACACGTTCACTTTACAGTACAGGGCCTTTGATATTTAAACACATTGTCCATTTACATTCAGAAGGCCTTTCCAGCCAGATGTTACCTTTGTACTGTACGCGATCTGTCCGGCAGCCTTCCAGGCTCTTTTCCTGTGGTTCGGAACTGAAACAGGCTTATCAGAGATTTGTGGATCAAAGTGTGTTTATTTGAAACCCTAAACCAGCTCAAATGCAGGCTATTCCACCAAATACCTCCCTGTGTGGAATGTTGATCTGAAGTAGGAAGAGTCGGGTGAGAGGTGAGCAGTGAGGGCAGGAAATCAATTCAGTGCCGTGTTACCTGAATAATGAATAAGGCACCGTCTCCAGAGGTTAGAGGGGTGTATTTGGACAGTGCAGGAAGACGTGGAGATGTGTATTTTTTCTTTTTTTTTTAAATGAATTGCACTTGCTTCTGTGTGTTGTTGCATCAAGCAGATTTAAACTCTAAATCTAAACACCTGATTTGTAGCCCTTGTAGAAAAATCAAAAAAATATTGTTATATGGCGACATAAGTAACTTCTATGAATTTTTGGTTTTCAATATTGTTTCGATCTCACAGGAAATGAAATAAAAATAAGCAGAAAAAAACAGTTTTGTGCCCGTGACGGTCATTGTGCTGAAAACATGCACTGCCACCACGGGCACAATGATGACATAAACTCAATAAACTCCTTTTTTTTTGTGTGCATATGTAATTCCTCGCTTAATTTCAGTACTTTGATAAGCTACAGAAGTCTACAACTGAGTGGAACCGAGCATGATAAAGAGAAAATGTTAAAAATGAAGTCCTTTAGGGCATTTCTCAACACAAAACAAATACATGAAATGCTTTTCAGTACATTAACATTCATAAAGTTATTCCTTGCTTTGTTGGTTGTTAGCAGTCCTTATGTGGGAACATGCTGGTGTAGATCAGAATCGTATTTGTTTCAAACTGGTAATAAAACATACTTCAGACCCTAAAACAACCTGATACAGAAGCTCACCTCTCCTGTGAGAAAAGCTAGTTCACCCATTTTTGCTAAGAAAGCAAGAATCACACTTCCTGTGAGTGTGTCCACGTTGTCTTGGATACAAAACTGTAAGTAGGGTGACCTCCCCAGCGCAGCACTTTAGGGAGTAGTTTAACACATTACTTTTGTGCCACACCTTTTAGCCCATACCAACACCTAACCTTTAGATAACCCCAGCAGACTGGTTAAGAGTCCCACACTGCTGCTGATTCCTGACAAAGTGGCCGCAAGCTGCCCGCTAGATGAGCTTTCTATGTTCTCCAACCCAAACTCAGCTGCTCCAGTAACAGCTGGCACTCGCAGTAATTTTATATTCTGTTTTATTCTGTGAAGAAGCCTGTCGGAGGCATCTGACGGGCGGATGGAAGTGCAGCCGTGTTTGTGAGGGGAGAAAGGAAGTGCCAAGCAACAGAACAAGCACCTACGGGGAGAGAGAGCTCAAAACAACTTTGTAAAGGGCAAGGCGTTATTCCTTAGCCCTTAGATCCACAGAGGCTCTGTGAATTTCAGGGAGCCCTTTCCTGTCACCATCACCCTTGGCTTGGCTTTTAAGGGGGGAGATACGTTATTGACACATTTGTGCAAAAAAAAAAAAAAAAAGAGAGAGAGAAAAAAGTGGCAGATTCAGTCATGCAAGTGAAATTTTAAAGATTTGAACTTCTGACACCTCAGAGTGTGTGGGTGGAATTTGGGAAAAACTCTCATATGGGTGGGAACCTCTACACCGGCGATGCCACTGTACTGGATGAAGTCATCTTTTTAATAGCGCTGCGGCTCGCTGTGCCTTTACGTTACTTCTGGGCTGAGTTTCCAAGCATCTAAAAAAAAAGAGCATTTAGACCACTTTAACCTTTTTACTATAATACAACTTCAATCTTGGAATTTGTCCTGCTATAACTAAGGGCTGGGTGATAAATCAATTTTATCAATGAATCCAATTTTCTGTGTAGGAATATTTAATGTGAGAAAAATCTGGATTTTTTATTTATGTTTTTATTTTATTTATTTATTTTTTTTTACCAATTCACTCTTTGGGTTTTTATAGTTTTCAGGGTGATGTCATCTCCCTTACAGTCTACCATCCTGTTTTACAAACATGTTTTACAGCTTGAATTAACTTTGAATTCAGTTCAACTCCCAGAATGCATGACTGAAGTAAAAGAAATAAGTTTTTGAAAATACTATTTAGTCATTTTGTAATTTATTTTAAGAATAGAAAATGATGGGAAACTCAAATTCAAAACCATAAAACTTTGAAAAATCTGATCCACAGTCAATGTTTCCAACAACAACAACTAATCATTATCACCACCGGGCAAAACAGAGACACATAAAGGATCTGTGCACACACTCATAACTAAGTGCACTTTATGTTGTACAATCATATTTTGGACTGTGGGAGGAAGCCAGAGCAGCCTCATTGCTTTCATATTAGTCTCCCTCAAATATTTGCTCTTGACTTGGTTTTCTGACTGCATCAAGTGGCTAAATATAAATGCACACCAAACTTTTAAGACTTCAGAGTATAAAAAAAAATGTTGAAAACCGTGCACCCCCTTCCTTCTACTTGACAATTAAGCAATACCTTGTATAAATAAATAAAAGTTTACAGTTATGAAATGATGTAAACAAAAGTGAAAGTATTGTGTTTTGTCTAAGCTTAGAACAGATGCACAGAGATCTTGTCACATTTCCTGCAATGGCTGTGGTGATTGGGCTAATATTGTCTCTTAATATTTGATGTTCTCACAGGAGCTTTATGTGTACTTTTCATCACTGTCTCCCCGCCTCTGCTTTGGTTGCTGTTTCTCAGGTCAAAGATTGTAAAGAGACATTAGAGTGCTTAAAGAAATAGATGGTTCGATGTAATCTGCTTATACCATTGATTTATCTTTTTATCCAATTGTCTTTCCTTTTGTAACCCTACTCCAGGGTATATCTCTTCATAGCACAATGGTGCTGCACCCTGGCAGATGTTTATTGACAAGCTCTACATATGCCATTATCAGTCGACAGGTATTTTCGCGACAAGGTATCAAAAAGAGTTTTATTACTGTCTATGTCTGATGCCGCCGGGAATCCCTAGTTTCGTGGAAAGTTGTCAAAAATCAGAATATAGTCTTATTTTCCTCTCCGAGATCCCAGAAGATGTGGTATTTGATGTCATTGTTTGTTAGAGGAAGGAGAGCGGAGTGTGTAGTGTAGCCCAAATAATTGGCGGCGGATTCTCAGCAGGGGAAGGTAAACTGAAAGTGACACCAGGGTGGAAAGCTCGGCATGAGGCTGTCTTCCTTTCAGCACTTCATTGGAATACTACAGACCGTCTGCAGTTCCACGGCAACACAAGTGAGAGCTCCTTAACCGGAGGAGAAGAGAGTCTTTGGCAGACGCTAACGCATATCCCCCACACGCCCCCCCTCAGCCAGCCCATTAATCTTTCATATCCAGGGCTAAATATGAGCAGAGTTAATGTGACGCTGCGTCTGTGTTGGGGGCAGGCTGAGTAACAGGGGCTGGAGGGGGAAGGCCTGTCGAGGTTAAGTGCTCTGGTGCGCTCGACTCTGGGGATGGGAGTAGGAGAAAGAGGGAGGGGGGAGTCTGCTCACTGGGAAACTTGAAGAGAAGAGGGGAGTTAAAGAAGGATAGAAGAGGAGACGCAGGACAACTGAAAGATCGTCCCATGAGGGGAGATCTCAAAGCTGGGGTTGGGTTTTATGAGATTGGCCTCAGTGTCACACATCTGCATGCTTACGCAGACGCATGCACAGATACAGGTGGCGAGCCTTAAACAAAAGCTTGCCTAATCCGGGGAATTCTCATGTTTCTGTCTTTATTAATCCCCAGGCTTCTCTTTGACAGGCTTGCATGCTTGACATTCAGTTTATTAGAAGTGAAGTCTGTGTGTTTTCGAATACTTGCAGCAACATTTTTCATATCTGGGCTACTGCCAAACCCCAAGAGGGGCTGCAACAGTGCCCAGAGAAAGAGCAGTCATGTAAAAGAGGCTGAAACTGGAGCTTTTCTGTATGGGGATCTGTTTGTTCTCCCTCCATATTTGCTTCTTTTTGGTCCACCGCTCACTCCAGTGGATTTTTGGATGTGCATGTCATTCTCTGAGCTACACTACGACGCCTGTTCAAAGCGCTGTATGATTCTGATCTTTCTGCAATTTTAAAGGGAAATCCAGGAATGCGATGCAGCCGAACACTCGCTCTTGTGAGTCTTGTGGTTCTCTTGTTTTTCATCTCTTCACATGCACAAACAAGACATAAGAAGGAGGAAAAGTCCCCTCTGCGGTGTTAAATTATATGGTGCGAGAATGAAGCAATCAGCTTAGGGGATGCGAGGATCCACTGCAGCTGAAGACATCCTGATCATCACATCAAAACAATGATGAGGGAAAATAAGTCAACATTGTTCTCCACCACGCTCCATTAACAACAGCAGAATCCATGATGGCATTCATTTACAAGCAGCTTTATTTAATAAAAATGGAATAGGCCCGGTTTCTCCATTACCATAATGCTGCTTAACATTAATCTTGGTCATTAAAAAAGACTCATACCAAATCCCCAGGCATCCGAGTCATAGGAATTAGGAATGAACTCGGGGAGAAGAAGCGCTTATAGCTGTAATGTGCTCGTCCCTGTTTTTCAGACGCAAAATTCCCAAAGATCCCTAATGTTTCTGGAAGTACCGTTGCCGCCGAGCACAACTCGGAGGTGAGGTTTTTGATCTTCCGCCGTGGATGTAAACAACTCATTAGAAAGGGAGCAGGATGCCGGCTGACTGGCAGGGACAGCAGGGGTGCTGGGGATAGCTGGGAACATGGTAGCTATCTCTCTTATCGCTGTCTCTGCTGGTTGCTTTGCTTTCATCCCTTCATCAACTTCCAGGGACTTACTTCGAAGAGGTGGCGGTATAATTGTATTTTACTTAGAATGCTCCCTACTTTTTGTCCATCTGCCTTCATTCACCTGGTGATTGAGTCTGAACCTGCTTTCAACTCCCCTCGCTCCTCTTCAGATATCCCTTTATTCCACCTTCTCACCTCTGCTTTTTTTCCCTTGCTGAGTTTGTCTCCCCTCACACATCCCTGCTCTCTTAATCAATAACTCTTCAAGCTGCTTCTCAGCATTCTGCATTTCCTTCTGCTCCTTGTGTGTTTTGGAAGACATTCTTTCCCCATGCAGAGCCCCTTTTCTCGTTAGACTTTGTCTGAATTTTGTGGCTGATTTCTGAGCTGTCAGTACCAATTTTAGGACAGATTTATGCCGTTGTATGTTTTCTGTAGGATTTTTGCATTTTTTCCATGAAACATAGCCATGAAACAGCAGTGTGTATGCCAGTTATTTAACGGGAATGCACATTTTTACCACCCTCAGAGCTATCTGAAAGGCTGCCAGCAGTTTGAAATCCAGCATACTCCATGGCATAACGCTATTGGATATTTAGTACTTGAACTTTTAAAATAAACAATAATCATTTTTAGAAGAGGTCTCAAGTATTTTCAGATTTTGGTTATTCGCTGGTTATATGGCCTCTAACCCCAGCAAATACTTGAGAAGTCTGAATTCAAAGAGATATGGCATTCAGCACACAATCTTCCCTTTTGCAAATTAATTCAACCTCATGAGCCTGAGTAACATGTTCCCTTCCTGCTGTTCTCACATCTTAGTCCTCTGAAAGAGCTCGGTTTGAGGGGTACTCCGCTTCATCTGAGTTGTACAAATCCATATTTACTGTTGAAAGGATCAATGATTAGTGCTCTCACCAAGCTAAAATAGTCACCATTGCTGATGCATTGATTTGAAGTAATAGCTCATGCATACCAATGAGTCTCGTGAACCATAAAAGAAAAGCTTTAAAGTCTGAGTTTTATAAAGAAGGCGTCGATACAGGGATCTGGGCAACCCGAGGAGGACATGAAGCGCAACTGAAAAATTGATTTTTAGGTTACATTTTATGTTATCCAAGGAGACCTTATCGCGACTGCTTTTATTAAATCTCTGTCGGTGTTGGCATCGGAGGTTGGAATTACTTCTGCTGCCACGCCTTTTCAGTTTTGGTCTTTTGATGCTGATTAGTGTTTTTCTTAGCCTTCTCAATCCTGTTTTTACTCAGCAGCGAGCTTCGTCAAGCTGTTGTGTCCCAAATATCTCCAGCCGGTGAGTTGAGCATGGATTAGTCTCTCTCTTTGTCCTGATGACTGGCAGCTCGAAGTCTGAGATAGACCTGAGAGGCGAGCGGAGTCCCATCAGATCAACCTTGGTAATTACCTTGTTTAAACAAACTGGAAGCGGGAGTTGGGAGAAAAGCTTTCAGAATACTTCAAAAAAGCCATTAAAGAAGAACAGGAGGGGGGAGTGGGGGTGGAAAACAAGTGGTGTGCAGTTTTATCAAGAGTCTGAAACCTGGACCTCTTGTATGTGTGTTTATGTGTTGAGGATGGAAGATCAGGCAGCTCTGTGTTTACCCCGCAGGTCGGACAGATATCAGGAGCCGTGTGAAGAATCCCAGACAGGGACAACTTAACCGTTGACCTTTGTGTACTGAGCTAAATTAGAGGCTGCAAACTGGGCTTCTTAAAAGAAATGACAGACAATGCAAAGCGGGCCAGGGGGGAGGGGAGAGGGCGAGGGGGGGAGACACAATAACAAAGGGAAAGTCCCAAACCACAGCTTTATCATTAACTCCTTTTGGTTTTGTGATTCACCTTCATTCATGTTTGAATTAACTGAAATGTTTCCTTTCCCCAAACGACCGAGTGTTTACTTCACGAGGCTTTGCACACATATAATTTAGCTGTCACCTACTGAGTTACCGTTGAAGCAAAGTTTCTTGCTCTGCTGATGATAAACTTAGATCTGCCGCAGATTAAAACTTTTTAAGAGTTTCCTCCGTGTTGTCACAGCCGGCACTAATGAGCTCGTCCCGTCGAAAGTGCAGCGCATTCTTATACAACAAACACACCTTTACTGTGTTGTGTAAATGGTGCATGGCATCTTATTTTGTGCAATTGCGGGTATTGTAATTAGAAGAAAGGTTTATTATCCACTAAAGATGTCCTCCTTCAAAGACCAGCGATGCACTCGCCTTGGGGATTTCGCAACACTGAGACTTAATAATAGAAAACTTTCAGGCTGAGCAGAAGCTGAAGTTTTATACTGCACAGATCTGGCTGCACTCACATAAGCTCATGAGATTATATACTCTGCCAGAAAGTGTGGCAAGTTTTTTGTTTTTTTTTTCTCGTTTTTTTTTCCCTCTCTTGCATTGGATTAGCTTCTGCACCAATAACTACTGTACAGGATAAAATTCCTTGTGCTTATGTCACAATGCAGAAAATACAAAAAAAAAAAAAAACAGATGTAGAGAGACAAAGGCATGCCAGAGACACTGAAGTCTCTGTGTGATGTACGATGTTCATTTCCCCCCATGGGCCGTCTCCAGCTAAGCGTCAGCCATAAGAGAGGCAGAGGAAATGAACACTGGGGAATTTATCTCTCATGCTGGCATTGTTTCGGCACGGTGAGTTCTGAATTAACACATTTATTAAAGTGCGGCTTTGAGACCTCGACTCATTGCAACTAAAGAAGCCACTAAACTGGGACCATGTGTTATGTAAAAGTGCAACAGAAATTAAAGCTGTAGATCAGTAAATGAAGTAGCTAATGAGGAGCAGATAATACAGTGACTGTATTTAGTGTTTTATATCAATACAATAAGTGTAAAAATGTAAGGTTTTTTAAGAGATTTGGTCATGTTTGCATGTACAGCAAATACTGAAGCAGTGTTGCAGATTTATTGGCAGATTCACCTATTTGTGTAGCTTTCTGTGGAACCTATCTCCAAATTATTCAGGAAAAATTGGCAGATTCATGGATTTCTTTGTAAAGTGTAAGAAAAATGTTCTAAATAAAATGTAACTTGGGAAGCTGGGATAGCTTGGTGCAATGCAACTTGTCACACTTCTGGCCGGTATTTGCAAAGCAACCAATCCATGAGTACTATTTATTTTCTCCCTTTGATTAATATTCAACTTTCCCAGTTTTGCTGTTGTACCATGAGTTACGTGGTCTGGGTGCTTGATGCCGTCAGTTCACAAATCTTTTCTAACAACATCTAAGTTCTAAGACCTTCACAGATCAGCTCTATTTAAAATACACATGGACTTTAATGTTTTAATAAGATGACTCAGTAAAATAATAGGTTAACTGTTTTAGACACATGACAGTAAAGGGAACTGAATGCAAGCATATGGTAACCTTTCCATCTTTCAACGTTTTTGTTTAAAACCCCATAAGTTTCTTTCCATTTGAAAGTTATCTACTATTTTGTGTTTGTGTCACATAATAATCCTAATAAAAATATTTTATTTTTATTAGGTTTTAATGGTTAAAAAAATGTGGAAAAGTTAAATTCATTTGTGCCTTGTGCATTCTGCAGACATTTCTACATTAGATGCTGAATGTTTTAGTGCCCTGTAGAGTATTTAAATAATAATTCTGAAAAGTGACACATTTCTTCTAATTTGAGCAAAATTTGGCCCAAACTCGTTGCTCTGGCTGTACTGGACAAATAACCTCCTCACTGGTTAGTTTGTATTTGTTAGATTGAAGTCAAATGGAGTTCGAGTGCTTGTGGTTAATTTGCAGAAAGCACTTGTGCAAAGTGAGGGGGAATATAGCTGGACAAGTTTTGCTGCCTGAACATAATGTATAATCAGCCCTACATTCTCACACAAGTCACTAATTAAGAACCTTGAATAGTCGCTGTTGTTAACAATCACTCCCTAACCTGATTGGAGAAGTTCTGAGAAGCTCTCCACTGGATGACTGCCAGTGGGACGGGAAGGACTCCTGATTCTTGGTAGAATCTGCTCATAACCTCAGAAAACGGATTTTCTAACTAGTTAAACAGAAACCACGCTGATTTCTGATCAAAATCAGATGAACACAGTGAGTCTGTGGAGAAGTTTTAAAAAAAATTTTTTTTATGAAACTCCCACATGGTTTCTTTTTCTCATTTCCTGTAGTGCTTCCTGTTCTTTTCCAAGTAACTGTACCTCCTATATCTTGGGGTTGGAAGGTAAAGTAGTTTCTTTGATTTGATGTCTGAACAGTAGTCTGTAACTTTGCTCCCCCCCCAGCCCTCTTCTCTCCTCTGCCCTCGGACTGATGTCTCAGGGGCACCTCATCTCCTGTCTCTTGGACTCTTTCATCCAAGGTACATGCACCTCTAGCCCTACGGCTGCTGCAGTCAACCGGGCTAATGGAGCCACTTACTGGCCCTTTAAATCTTAACGGTGCTGGTTAACCCTGTATTGATGTTCTTAGACCCTTCAGCTGCCTGCTGGCAGGCCAGACTGTAAATCTTCCACTGGAGCTTGATCACCTGCTCAAAGGGAACGTCTGAGTGAATGCAGGCTTGGTCATTAGACAAAAAGGAAAAAAAAATGCTACTACAACCATTCGTCAAAGAATGAATAGTGACGTGTTTCTCTCTGCAAGCCCTTTGTTGTGCTTTAAGGCTGTTTGGCTTCTGGTTCCTACTGGTGACACAGAAATCAACCCACAACTTTTTCAAATTCTATCTTAATTTATGTGCATTTACGTTTCAATGTAATTTGTGTTTGTTTAATATGTTTCTTGTCTGCAGTCTGTTCACAGATTTACATGCACTCGTCAGTATCATGCATGTGATTTTTATTTTGTACTTTAAATTACTTATAAAAATTCAATTTAAATAATTTTTAAAACAAAAATTTGTTATTCAGCGCCTGTTTTCTTCACTTTCTGCAGGCTACGAGAAAGACCTTCCACTGGTCGGCTGAGGCATAAAGAAATGAAGCTGCCATTTTTCCTGAACTTTAGTTTGATAAATTTCCTCTTAGCATCTACCTTAGCATGATGTTCTAATCTGGTATATTTAAGTTCAAACACTTTGACAGAATTATCCCATTATTTGTGGAGGTTGTATGTACATTTTGATTCAGTGTGGATTGGGGGAAAAAAAATCAACAATAACTTCAACCAACTAATTCTAGTTTTTAACTATCCTTAAAATAATCTTTAATTCAAGAACAAATCCAAATTTAATATGACATTAATGTTCATAATGGATTTGTCTGTCTGTCTCAATCAAATCCATCTTTGATGTCTATACCTCTACTTTTGTGAGTAGACAAGATTAATTATAAAAAAGTTGAATGAAATGTTTGATTGACCAATAACAGGCATGCCTATCAAATATTTGGCCATCACATTTCATTTGTTGCTTGTTTTGAAAATGTATTTTTGTTTTATATCTGAGTATCTTGAAGTTGCTCACAAATGCTCACTTTGTGCTCCTCCGCTGTTTTCAATAGAGACACTCTAAAGCTTTAATACCATCAGCAGAACTCCCTTAAGGCACAAGGAGCTTTATAAAGTCTGCATCACTTGTCCAAACATCTAATAACCCATCTTTGGTCTTAGGGCAACATCCCACCGTCATCTGGCTTAAATCTGCTTTCCCCTTTGAGGGGGGGGGGGTTGAAATGGAGGAAAATGTGCTTGCTCACATGCTATGTCGCAGCTGTGCCACCTCATTTAAGTACTCCTGCAAGTACATCTCCACTAAAAGTGGCCTCAAACTGTGGCCCAATAAACTCCACAGGGCAGCTTCTCTTCTCTTTCTTCTGCTCCGCCGTTCCAAAGGCCAGCCATATCCTTTTACCTTGGGCGATGGCAGTCTGAGAGTCTGGGACATGTTAGCCAGCTGCCAAATGAAAGGAGGATAAATCACACAAATGAAAACAAATACAGCCAGGTCTGCTTAGCTCTAATTAAAGCTGGTCCCCACGCTCTGTAAACTCTGCAGAGTTCCACATACTTGACAGTGCTTCCGGAAACATGTGTTCCTCCTGAATTTCTTCATATCTAAAGCAGCCGTTTATGCCTGCACTTAGACCCGAGAGTGAGTTTCAGATGTGCTTTATCTTTTTCGGGGGATTACTTCCTGCAAATGCAGCATTTCAGAAATGCAGTGTTGTTATACAATCATTTTGTTCCATCGAAAAAAATTGTTATCTATTTAACCTGAACATTTTTATACTAATAACATCTTTCCCTCTCTCTCTCTCTCTCTCTCTCTTTCATGCTCATGTGGACTCTGCTGCATACAGGTAAGCATCTTCTACAACACAGCTGCATCTTAATAAATTAGAATTTCATTGACAACATCACTTACTCAGTTCAAAAAATTTAAATTCCATATAAATGGAAAGTTGAGTGGAAGGAAAATATACCCAGGCAGCAGGGAGAATGGTAGCATTAAAGTGGACTTGAGCTGGACTAAGTGCTTTAACACTGAACACACACAGACTTATACAGAACATTGTCTTCATCTATGCAAATTAGTGTATTTCCAGACTTTTTTGTACAGTTAGTGTGATAGGAAATGAATTATACATCATCTAAAAGCCATTGCTTTAGTCTTTGGATTTACACAAGTAGACATCCAGATTAATTTTCATTGGCTTGACTACTTCTGTAAATTAACGCGCTGCGGGGATTATCCCCACAAAGCTGCCCCTGCCCTGTGAGGGTCTCTCTGCATCACTCACTCTCTTGTTTATATTATTATGCAGAATCTGATTTTGGTTTTTTTATCTGCATGAACTGAGCTTTGAGTCAGCTCCTGTGAAGTGTGAACCTCCATGACTCTGCCGTAATGCTTGTGTCAAGCTCAATTCTGTTTATATGTATTCAGTGGGACAGGGAATGTTGTTTATGTGCGCATGTATATGTGTGCTCCATCCCACATCAAATGCCACGTTTGGAGGTGGAATACATCAAAGATTCCTCTTTGATCTTCTTGTTTTCCAACCAGACTGGATGATTCATAAATGAAACTATATGGTTCCTATGATCCAAGACGGACGATTGGAGTTGCTTAGAAACTCCTCGGTTTCTTAGATGTTTTCTTCGCCATAGTTTTTTCTTTATCTAAAACTCATTCTCTGGAATGCATCCAGTAATCCTTATCATCACAGGCCTCAGGGACTCCCCGCTTGTTGACTGTAAAACGCTGGTAGTGACTCGGGAAGGAGAAGTCCCCCCACCGCCACCGCCACCCCCACCCCAGAAACAGTGATTTCTGCTCTGCCAGAATGCATTTGTTAGCTGCTGCACAGACAAACAGGAAGGCTCACTGACCCATGCAACACTTCAATTAACATTTGCCACCGACACCTGCTCACATCAAGCACTCACCAATTCAGTGTAAGCATGGCCGTATGTTTCTTTTTTGGGTTGGTATTGCTGCACATGTTCATTAAATATTAAACCCACGGGTGAGGTTGGGCAAGGCGGGCCCTCCTGTTCTTTTTCTCCTCATCAAAGATGAAGCATGTATCGAAGAGGCAAATTCATGGCACAAGATGAGGGCATTTAGCAATCCAGTGCCATTCACGTGTTCTCGTAAGCACTTTTTCTCATCTATTCATGTTACAAGCACAGACTTTGCTGTACTTTTGTTATATTTCATGGGAATTTGGTGTTTGGATTGTATTTTTTCGGTTTTTGTTCATTTCTCTGTTCCTGTATTTTTCTAGCAAGGTCTTGCCATATGAGTTTATTGTATTTAGTTTCTTTGTGTTTTCTGATGTTTTGTTGTTTGTGCTGTTGGATTTAGTTTCCTTAGATGGATGTTGTTCCTTTCCTCTCTGTTTATAATTTATTTCATTCTTAGTTCAACTCCTTCGTGTTAATTATTCACCTTCCTCCGGCCTGCCAGTTTGCTCTCTTCCACAGTTGTTCCCAATGATTTGATTTCCTCTTTCTCCACTCATTCCTAAAGCCCACTGGTTCTCATTGTTTTTGAAAGTTTCTCTTGTTGTTCCTGTTTTCTTGCCCATTATCATATTCTGTTCCTCTTCATGACTGTCTCATAAGTCTTTGTCTTTGTCAATTATTAAATACTCTCCCTTTACCGTCTGTCTTCATTTCTGCCTGCATTGTGGTCCAACCGAAATTGTTATGATGCTTTGTTTGTATTTAGTTTGAGCCAACACAAAGTAGTTTGTGATTCTCAAGTGGAAGGAAAAATCTTATTTTTGACTTTACTTAAAAGTAAGTCAAGTCAACCCCACTTAAGTCGATACTTTTATAGAAGCAGCACGTCTGATTTGAACTTTGCAAAGCTACAGGCTGACATTTTTGACTATGCTTCAGTGCACATCTGTTAACATCAATTTTCAAGTAACACACATTTTTATTTGGATTTAGACTTGGACTTTAGTTGGGCTATAAAAACAAACATGCGATGACATGAACCATATTGTGTTGTTCCTCTGGATTGTGTTGTTTTCCTGCTAGAAGGAGAACCATGTTTAGCTCCTGTCTTCCTAATAACTCTAACCCGATTCCTTGTCCCCTGCTAAAGAAAAGAACTCCCACTGCATGATGCTACCACCACCGTGTAGGGATGGTGTTTTAAGTGTGATCTATAGTGGTTATTTTCCTCTATACGCAGTGTTTTACAAGTTAGCTTTTGGTCTTTTACTACTTGGTATTGGCCTGCCAAATGAATCCCCCACACCCAAAACAAAGTTTGTAACATGACATTCAACCTGAAGCACTGATAAGAAAAGACGGATAAAGCTTGTTGTGAAACGGGGTCAAAGGTCAAAAAGTGGAGCCACCCAGCTCGTAATGACTTTAACCTTTGACTCCAACCATTGTCTCGAGTCCTGTCTTAATGTATCGTGCGTGACAGATTGGCAGCTTTTAACATTCTTCAGTCTGCGCCTCAGGCGGAAATGATTTATGCAACATCTAGATTAAAACAATAACACTGTAAATGGCTGCACTATTCATCACGCTCTCTCTGCCTCTGTCTCGTGATTTCTTATGCACTGTCACCATGATGCAAAATGCTGAAAGTTTACTTCCAAGAAGCCCCCCTACTGCAGCGTGACATTCGCGCTTCCTTGCAACCAGCAGCTCCAGCGTTCTCTCTAATCGAACAGAGGGTTTGAAACGTGACTAATTGGCGTCTATTTGTTTGTTAATGGTCCTCTTGTTTGGTGCTGGTGGGAACAGATGTGCCTGATGAGCGTCGTGAAGTGGTGGAGATATGTGGAGGGACGAGCCTAATCAGTAGCACAATTATAAGTTTGGGAACGCATCATCTGCTTGAGCTGAGGAGGAAAATAGATTCTGCTTGTTGTTTTTCATTTGCCTTCTGAAGCATGTATTTTTCACAGTCTGGTGCCTGACACATTTTAAAGGAAAAAAAAAAAAAAAAAAAAGTAGCTTCAGACTTCTTTTGACTTTGTAAGCGGGGAAATATCAAGAAGTGTTTTTACCAAGAATATGGTTGATAAGGTGAGAACTGTGGATATCAGGAAAGGAGGATTTGAAGTGCGCGGTGAGATGTGGCATTGAAATGAAGACGGATCTGTTTTTGTCAGATGAAGGGAGGTTACATTTTACTTTCTGACCTCTTAGCTTGACCTTGTTGGGTGACAGCTTTGTTGATGAAATCCTCTGTGAAGGCACTGACCTCAGAAGTAGGTGTGACTGATGCTTCACCAGCATGAATGCTGAAACATGAAACCAAGTTTATCCAGTAAACATTGATACCGGCATTCAAATTCTTGACCCAGCTTTCAAGATCAGAGTGTAATGATACACAAGATGCAATTTTTTACGTCATAATAATTGTTTACTATGTTTTGTGTTTGTTTGACTTGGCACTCCAAATCTCTCTCTTTTTTTTCTTTTGCCATTTGTGTGTTTACTTTCTGGGTGCTGTTTTTCATTATCCTGAAGAACCCAAGTGCTCTTTGGGTTAAGGTTATAATCCAGGGGTGAAACAATTTTATTTAGGCTTTTTAGGTAGAGATCAGAATTAAGGGTTCTGTAACTAAAAGCGACTAAAATCTTGCTGCAGCAAGCAGACCTGGGCCATCACATCAGTATATTAGTATGATGTTCCTTATTTTTTTATTATCTTCAAGAACTGTTTCAATTGTTTTTCAGTCATAAAAGGTTTACAAAAGTCCTGTGTATCTCTCTTTGTTTTGAGAAATCTGAAATGGGCTTTGTGTTCTTTTTTGATCTCGTATAAATAAAATTTTTGCCTGATGTTTTTCTGACATTGATTCATGTACATCTGAGGCCTGCAGCTCATTAGTCACCTCCTCTTTGGTTAAATGCACCAGTTTTTTGAAGTGCCCCCACTAAGCCATCACTGCAATCTTATGTTGCAGGTTTTGTATCCTTTTTAGTCCCTCAATAACTAATGTGGAAATCCAAAACTGATGGCAATCAGTGTCGACTCTTAAATTTCTTTGGAAAAATACAAATATTTTCAGGGCACATCTTATTAGACTTTCATATTCTTCACAGTCTTGTTCTAATATCATCTCTCAGAGGTGGGCAACATTTTATTTCTAGAGGGAGTCTGTATTGATTTTGTCAGAGCAGTTGAAGGCTACATTAAACTGGCTAAATAATTCTTCCAGGAATCCATGTCAGAAGACACCTTTGGGGCTTTTTCCTTCATGCAAAATAGGTAGACTAAATTGCTTGACTGATTTGTGCAAATAATATTTCCATGTAAAACAAAATGTAAGCTTATGATGAAGTCACCCTCTCTGCATTCAGCTGGAACAACCAATACTGTTCAAAGAAAGGCGAGTAAAACTTAGGGCCTATTTTAGTGTTAAAGCTTTAGATTTAAACATCCAAGATGTTAAATTTAGATTTTTTCAGTTACTTTGGTGTGTCAGCAGCCGGGAGATAATGGCAGTGGAAGCGGCTAATGTACAGTCCCATAAGCAGTAATGGATCCTGGGGGAATTCAGAGCTGATATAAAAGTTGTAGGACATTTTTGCTTCTCATTTGGTGTTGATGCAATTCAAGGCACATGATTTGGGCAGCATCATTTACAGGAGGAATATGATACGACTGTATTAAAAAAGACTTTACTAAAACATAACCCCGGTGCTGTGAGACAAGCTGAGCTGCAGTCTTTGTCTCTACAGGGTGAATCATCTTTTTGTATTTTAATCACTGTAGATTACAGCAGCATGTGGATGTAAAATAATTCAAATTGTATCAGTCCCCCTCTTAGAAACAGCCCATTAATCCGAGTGTACATTTTTTATTGCACCTATTATTAACACATTGAAAGACAAAACGGCTAAACCTGATGCCGCTGGTAAGTTCTTACATTTTTTTTTTATGGTTTATGGCGAACACTGAGCTTAATATATGGTTTTAGTGATTATAGCAAAAAGGAAAAAAAAAAGAAGTTATGATAATGTTTAGTGTATTCGGGGACAGCAGTGCTCGCATGGCCAGACGCACCATAAATCATTCTGTCAAGAATGGAGGGAGGATGGGGCTGAATAAGAAGAAGGGTGAGGGGCGGGTGCCTTTGAAAGGGATCTGCGTGGGGGGGTAATGACAGTTTGGCAAGGTGATATGAGCAAAACTACTAGCCTGTAGAGAAGTCCCTCAACCCCTCTCCGCCCTTCTCAATTGAACCGATATCGCATCACCTCTCCCTCTGTAGCGACCACCGTCTTTCTCTCTGCCTTTTTCTTCTACCTCACCAGTCATGTTTTCATCTGCTCTATTAAGGTTCTGTGCTTTCCCCACGCTGTGCCCCGCCTCCCCCCCGCCCCCCAAACCCTCCACCTCGAATCTGCCTGTCACTCACACTACTGACTGCTGGGCCACAAACACAACAGAGCTGGGAAACGTTGGGTTTGAATATGTAGAGGGCTCTCCGTGATCACACAGTAGTAGCTGTGAATGCTGTGAATGTTGCGCTCTAAATTTATCAACGTGGCTATGTGGAGTATGTTATAGGGGTGGCTGTAGCAAACAGCGGAGTGGTCAAGGAGAGGATCAGCTTCTCCAGAGAAAATCCTACAAAATCCCTACCCAGGTGGAGTGATTACTGAGTTAAATTTGGAATTAGTTGGAACTAATTCATAAAAAGTGCTTTTATTCTCCCCTGGGATCTTTTTTTTTCTTTTTTTAATTGCGCACATCCATCCAACTTTACTAATGAACTGAAGAAAAATGTCCATGAAAATAACTGATGGAAAGCCAACCAATGCAGTGCTGTGAAAATGATGGTGATTAATAGTTTCCTGTGAGGATCATCCCTATGATGCTGATGATCTCTGAGGAGTTGAATTGAAAGTGTAGAGTTGCATCACTCAGGATTTTACTCGGCACTGTGCAGAAGTTTTGAAGCTCCCCTCATTTACTTACATTTTCCCTCTATAGAATCAGAGCTTTCCTATGATTTTGTAAAAGTGGTCTTGATTGATGCTTCTCCAGGCTTTTCAAATGGTCTTCCAAATATCTTACAAAAGAAGTTTGGTTGCTTTAATTGGAATATACTGTAAAAATTTGCCACTCATTCCAGAAAGTGTAATTTATAGATTCGTTCCACATAGAGTAAATATTTAAGACTTTATTTTGTGTAATTTTGATGATTATGGCTTACAAAAAAATAACATCTCCGAAATTCAATTTCAGAAAATTAGGATATTACATAAGATCAATAAAAAAATAGCTTAAATAGAAATGTCAGAAAGGTCAAGTGAATTTACTGGCCAATCAAACACAGTCACAACATGGTCGAACCAGCTTTACAGCGACGACATATTTACCTTGAAAAACTTCATTACTGATTACTGCTTGAGAAAGTAATTTAGTTACTTTACTGATTATTTGATTTTAAAAGAAACAACAAAGATTGATTATTCACCAGCTGCCAACAACTGCCCTTCCTGTGTCAACATAAAAATGACAGTCAGGATGAATCAACCATGTTTAAGTGCAGCATTTCCTATCCTACATGCTATTTGTCCAACTTCTTCAACTCTCCTCCACTTACTGGATTTGCACAAAGTGAAGCTCATGTGGCTCCGTCAGTTTCACTGTACCGTGTTGCAACTCAAACTCTTTCTTCCAATTTGATATAGAATCTCTTAAGCTAAATAGTTTGATAGGTTAGTTAAAATAAGCCTTAAAACAATGTAAATACAGTAAGAAATTTGTTGAAATGTTATTGTTTTCCATGTGTATTAATGTTTGTGCCATTTTATTGAAGGAAATTGTAATCTCTGCATCAACACTTAGCTAGTAGGCCTTTTGAAGGATCGATAGTTAGTAGCTCCATCCTCCACGAGGGCGCTTTCATGCTCTCTGCTCATTGCATTACTTCTGCATGAGAGAAGTACTAAAAATAACTCATTATTTTGCCTTCAGTGTTTTTAAAGGTGTATCAATGGCATCTTGTCTGCAGAGCAGAGGGTACCACAAATCTTGATATTGACATCTTTAGCTGACATGAACTCAAAATAATGCCAGTATTTGTAGCAAGAAAGCGCAGATTTCTCTTCTCCTTCCATTGTTTACGTTTGTGTCACACGTGGTATTATACGTTGACAACATGGCTGAATTGTCACATAGGCCAGATGTCTTTCCCCCAGATACAAGAGGAAAGCAACAATATATCTTCTTATTAAGTAAAATGACAAGAACAGTGACATCAATCAATCAATCAATCAATCAATCAATCAATCAATCAATCAATCAATCAATCAATCAATCAATCAAATTTTATTTGTATAGCACATTTCAGCAGCAAGGTTTCAAAGTGCTTTACAAAATTAAAATAAAAACAGCATGTGATAAACAGTGAGAAAGAGAAAGAGATTTTGAAAAAAAAAACAAAAACAAAAAAAAAAAACATTAAAACCTGCACCCCTTTTAGGACTTCAGTCAAACGCCGTTTAACTGAAGTCCTTAGAGTCCCAGTTAAACGTCATTTAACTGGGACTCTAACACGTTTTCTGGGGGGCTTTACATCATTAAAACGTAAACAGTGAGAGAGAAATAAAAAGCTGTAGAACTTTAGTTGAGACGCCGTCAACTGGGACTCCAACCCTTCGGACTTTAGTCAAAACGCCGTTTAACAAGGACTCTAACCTCTAGATATAGATCTTTTAAAATTCACTTACGTCACTTACAACTTGACTAACTTTAACCTGATTACTGGGTTGGAAAGCGTAACACATTAGATTAATCGTTATTGGAAAAAGGGGGCAGGTTAGAGTAATGCCTTGCCAATGATGCATTACTGACATCACTGGGTACGGGTACCATAAAATACGACAGTAAAAGAAATGGAAATAACAAATGTAGCAAGGACATAAGAGTAAACCAACCTTGCTGGCGATTGGGCGTGTCGGTGCAAGCTTATGTGCAGAAAGGCCGACTTTCGAAGTGATAAATTTACTTTAAATCAAAAACATTTTGAAAGTCAATTTATGTGACTTTTTTATGACAACTTTACACAAATAGCAAGACTATTTGAACACCGGGTGGAGTTTAAGAACCCATGCCATTCAGTGCCTGGCATCTGACTTTTACATGTCGTTGTCTCCAGCCGTTCTTGCACCAGTTTGGTGTGGCGCATTTAAACTACTCATTTTCAGTCATGGCTTTAACAAAAAGCAATAAAACCAGAAGCATGTGTTCTTTTTTAAATGTGTGTACCGTTACACCCCTAGCACACACTGCACAGCTGGTAGTCGTGTTTGGGTACAAGGTCCCGACAGACAAATATGAATAAATTAGTTATTGTTTAAAACGTTTGCAATGTACTGTTGGCTACATATGTTTTTTTGTGATAAAGGACATACATTCGATACTCCATACGTCCCTTACTACTTACTTGCAGCAAGTTTTCTCACTCTATATCTCTCTGAACATTCTTGTTAGTGCTTTTTAGTGATTACTGACTAATATGATTTGACAATAAATGTCAGCAAAGCAGCTCTTTGCCATGGCTGTCGAATGAAATCCTTTCATCTTTTAAATTCAGTTCAAGGATTACATGCTCTATAAGAGGATGAGAGGTATCCACATGGCAGTGATTCATGAAACCATTTCAAAACCAGTTAGATAAACTCAAAAACACATGGACATCAAACTAAAAACGAGACTATGTGGTACACCCCATTAGGGCTTATCATGTAAATATGGGCATCCTCTGACAACTTAAATTAAAACAAAACATATTTCGAGAAACATATCTGTCTTGATAACCAGCTTGTTTTTTTTGTTTGTTTTTTTTTTCATGTCAAGTGCATTGCATGTTCTGTGTGTTCATATTTTAAAACAAGAGATTTTCAAACATGAAATGTGCTGCAGGGTTCTATCTGGGTTAATATTCTGTCTTATTTATATTTCATTCAGCGCCTCCGTGTAGATTACAAGCGCTTTAAAGGATCATTTTCATTTTTGTACTTTCGTTGGTGCATTATCTTGATGTTCTGTAGAGATTTCTTCTGGAATAAATTGCATCTGAATAAATATGAGCAATTAAAGGTGCATAGTTCTAGTCTGACATGGATTTACTGTTTGTGTGGGTGTTAGCTTGTTTTATATTTCATGACTAAAAATCTTGCATGTATTATTTTGTAGCTGTGACATCAATGGTTCACTACTGACAAGATCCCTAGAGAGTTTTATCACTGCAGCCAGTTACACAGATATATGTGATAGAGTGGTCATGTCTGAGTTAACCATCGAATCGAGTCTGATTTATATAATCAAAGATCTCTGAAGTCATTTAAATTGTAGCTGCCCACTCTGTGAGATTGCTTACATTTTGAAAAAAATATCCCTTTTTGTTCTTTGTTTACTTCCTAGCTATCTCTGCTATGCCGGGAAGGCAGCTATGTTAGTAGTATTTTAAACACCTGCTTTTGAAAACAGAGATCAGTGGAGTGGAAAAGCCCAACAGAAGCCTTCAAGGGCTGCGGATCACAAGTAAAGTCAAATATTTGGGTGTGGAGCATCTGGGAGGTGTGCTGTGGAAATCTTTTCATCCCTTGCCCCCAGATGAGGATCTATGCAGCTGTCAGGATGCATCTTTAGGGTTTTGGGGATTGGGCCCAGGCAGGTGACAGGGTGTGATACACAATAAAAAGAACCTGATTAGTAATTACAATGCGCTTCTTTCAAAGCAATCTGTTTCCTGCTGGGTTTAGGTTGACAAAAATAACAACCGATATTCTAGAATATTGCTACAGTTTATCCTTTTATGGAAACATTTTATTTTTATTGACAGATAATACCTATTTTAATTTTAGCTAAGTATTATTAGACAAATAGCATTAATTAATATAACATCAAACATAAATGAGTTTCATTCAAATTCAACTCAACTTAAGTCCAGTTCATTCCAGGACATTTCAGTCATAAAGTACTTTTAGGTCCAATGATCAACACAATAAATACAGAATCCCTGGCTATAGAGTACTTTCTAATAGAAAGGAAATCAAAGAGTGTAGCACATTTTATGTGTTTGGTCTAATTCATAAACCAAGATAAATGCATCAAAAGCTTAGTTAATAGCTACATAGGAAAGAGATACAACTAAACACAGCAGGACACAGATAAGAGTACCGTCTATGAGAAAGAAATACAAAGAGAACAACAGTTGAGAGTAGTTAAAGAAATTCCCACTAGATTGAAACAGCTGCTTCAAATAAATCCCCTACAGAGCACCAAGGTGGCAAAATCAGCAGCCTAATTACTAAAATTTTTTGAATTTTTAAGATTGGCATCAATTTTCTATAAGTGGCAAAGCCCCGGTACATCTTGAGACCTGGTCTCCTTTCAAGTGTTTCTAAAAGATTAGATGAGAGGTATCATTACCCCACTGCACTCTCTGCGGTTGCTGGAGCACCCGTTTCCTGACAAGAAAGAGAAGACGGCAGCTTTGAAATGTCCACCTGAGGGCACAGATTGTGTCTTTCGAAAATCTTGAAAGAGCAGAAGCTCTTCTGTTTTCATTACGAGACCGTGGTTCGGTTGCCTTTACTGCAGATAAACTAAGGCCAGTGCAGAGGGAAGGCAAAACAGAACTTTCTTTCAATAGTCTTTTTTGGCTGATCTTAACCAAAGTGGGTGTGTGGGAATCCGACCAATCTGGATGGTGTGGATTAGTGTTAAGCTATTGTTCAACTCAGTAAACTATGATCAAGCTGGTGTTCTCTGTTGATGTGCGATTGATGTTGAGGTTTAATGAAACCCACTCAAGACCTGAGCAACAAGACCTAAATATAATCAATACAATTACAATCTGCGCCGCCTCTCCTAGTAGCGAGGCCCAGCTGCTTCCTGTCACCTCTACTATTTTTGATATCTGCTACTGGGGAGTGTCAAAGAGATATATTGAAAAGGAGAAGAGGGAGGCTCTACTTTCTAGACCTTGGAGCTATCACGATCTGTGGCTGTTTATCTGCATATCCCTGTGGGTGTCAGGGAATGTGGCTGAGTTCTGCTCCGTCCTTGAAAGCAGGACGGGGAGCAGCACAGAGGCTTAGAGTCAGAAAGATGCCCTCAGCTCACCACAGATCATTAATGCATGAGGTAGATGGAGATGGGCAGTATCCTGTTCCACTGGAGAAAAGGTCATAGCCAGTGGAGACTGCAAGAGAAGACATGAGTTTGGAGTGCAAGGAGATGCAACGGCTAGAATGAATAAGGAGATGAGGGAGGGAAAAAATGAAATATGGAATGAGAGGTGGAATGCTGAGTTTTTTTTCTTTCCTGTGGATTAGTGTGTGTGTGTGCGTGTGCGTGTGTGTACTTCTGTTCAAGTGCATGCATGTTTCAGCCCTTGACATAAATACTTGAGATGGCAGGATATCTTATTTAGCTCCTTGAATCAATAGCCAAACTCTCGTGGACAGCTTTAAGCAACATATTGACTATATTTAAACAAGTCAACTTCTCATGAAGCACTTTGCATAGCTGGTCAATACAAGACTACCATTTCTATTCCTGTCAGAGGCTTTAAAAAACATATCTGTCTGTGACTGTGAATGGTAGGTCTACTTCACAATTCACCATTTTATCAGTTTTCTTATTTTTGTTCTTGTACAAATCTTGCTCAAACGGTTTTCCTATACGTCAGGACAAACTTTAGAGAAAGGCAGCTCAGAGATGATTCCCACAAAGACCACAAACACACAGGAAGAATGTACTTAAAAGCACTCTTTATTGGCAAAACAATAAAACGTAACTGGTCGTATAGTTTCTCGAAAGAGATTTTTTGGCAAGTGATCAATGCGTCAATATGCTGGGAATTCCTACTTTAATGAAAGTTCATGCAAGACTCATCTGGCCTAATAGAGCAACTGGAATATGTATTTCTGAACAGTCTTAAAATTCTGTTTGATTAAAATGGCCACAAAAAGATTTAAGAGTTGGATGCTTTATACTAGGTAGAAATGCTAAAGATTGATGTTTTTTTCTGTGCTTCCAAAAATCAGGAACATCTTAAACAAGGTTTCTTTCTTCACTAAACCATGTCAAAAACACAGGGGTCACCCCTAAGCACAACTTTGGTGAGACATTAATTCAATCAAAAGCACTATTTTGTTTAAGGTTTTATATTTATTTCTGTTATTTCCTGTATATAGTCCAAAGGGAAGGGTGGACTGTGACTCCCTCTTTTTCTGGGCAGCTCATGTTTGCTCCTTAATTCCAGAGTCCTACTGCCTGGCTGCCAGTGCTGTATTTGGTCCAGCACGTTTCCTTCGCCTTTCTGGGTTCTTCTCTTCCTCTAGTAATGACTTTAAAGTTAATCCAGTGATGCAGGACTCCCTCAAGGTATGGGCTCAGGTCAGCTGTATAATTCCCACATTTCACTTTGGATGGTAGTTTTTCAGGTTTGCCATAAACAACAACTTGAACAGCTATCCCTGATATATATTCCCCATGGAACTTACTGTTTTAGATATTAGTTTGTGACTAAATTAACTCAAACCCCATTACTTGCTCAGTTTGAATTATGAAGATAAGTATATCACCTGTGTAAGGAGTTGAGTGCTGTATTTTGGTTGTTTTTTACTTGCCATATTGTTTATAATCAATGTCTACTCACAGTCGATGGCTTTAAGACTTCATTTCTTGCCTTAGCAGCAAAAAGATTTGGTTCTCTGTTCAGAATCTGACCTTAATCAGCTTTATCTAGCAGCTGCTGATACAAAAAGAGGCCATGATTATTCCTGCTCCTGTCAGATAAAGATTTTTAATTATTTTAATTCAACAAAAGACTTTGTTTCTGATAGAAATCAGAACAGGCAGCTCTCAAAAGATAAAACAATGCTAAATGACTATCAGTTTTTTTGCGTGTCTCCACTAGACAGATGGACAGACAGCATTGTCACGATGATATCTAACTTTTTCTCTGAAAAACTACAGCAGCAGGGTAGGTTGCACTGGTTTGTTTCATTGCTTCACTCTTTAATTACCATCAGAGCTGTCAGACGGTCAACATTTTGCTCCTGCGTTAATTCTCAGTGCATTAATTTGTATTGAAGCTTCAAAACTTCACAGCTGGAAAGTGCATCTTGATGGGGGAACTCAGACCAATCATTGGGCTGCCTCTGTCCATGAAACTAACATTTAAACAGGTAGCGTTAGCTTATGACGTCTTGGAGGTTTGCTACTTCATTCTTATGGTATACTTCGGCATTTATTTTTTTGTTTTCTTTGAACCATGTATTTTTCTAGTTGTACTCGCCATGTTCACAGAATAAGGCGATTGACTTCATGGAGGGGAGGGGATGTGTGTCTTCAGTACTGTGGCACTGCTGCCAGTAAAACTGCAAATGAATGGCTAATTTTATATCGATTTTGACACATACGAGTATCTTTCAATAAGTAATTTTTCTATTATCGATTATGATGAGATAGTTGATTATTTTGACAACCGTAGCTTACAGATAATATAATGCATCATCATTAGCTTTCCTTTGCTCCTGTCCTTGCTGTTTTGACAAACTTAAAACTTTCTGAGAAAACTTTCCAACTTTCTATTTCTTCAACCAAACTCATTACTTTTGAACTCTTGCCTCTTTAATGCAGAAATAATATAATCCCTGTTAGGGATTTTTGAACAATCAGCCACAGAATGCAGGGTAACACTGGTGGAGTGACTGTAAACAGTTCTACACAATACACACTATTATTAACTATTTCCAATTTCCTCAGCATCTCATTTAATTTAGCGAAGATGAGCTTTTTAAACCAGTGATGGGAATTCATCTTGTGAGGGTGCATGTTCCATATGAAATAGTGGAACTTGCTCTGTTCAAGCGTGGCCGTGTAAATGATTGTTGTGGCTGGGAGGTCGGCATGTTGTGGCTGTTGTTGCCGTCTTCTCTGCGGGCCGCCTTCGCTTTGTCCGTGGGGGGGCCCGTGGCTCTGGATGGTGGAGAAAGGGGGGGGGAGTGAGGGTGCAAAAGGGAGCAGAAAGGGTGGTGCACACTTGCTCCTCATTGCCCCTCCATTATATGTGGTTGACCTATTTCAGCATTGAGTTGCAAAAAGATGAGAGGGAGGGAGGGGTACCGGGCAAATCACAGGCTGACAGAAGTCCCCTGGTGAGTGGAGCTGGGTGTGTGATTGCCTAATGGAGTCACTTTATATACACTCACAAAACAAACACACACCTACTTTGTGTCCTTCTTTCTGGCTGGTGTCTTATCTTCTTAACACACCCATTAACAACTGTGGGGTCTGTGCCTGCTGGAGTGTGTGCAACAGTGCATATGAAATATGTGGAGGATAGCCAATCAATAAGGAAAATATTGAGTGTGTGCTTATATTGTGTACTTTCTTTTATATGGATACCAAATACTGGGGTGTATTTTTGGGATTTTAAATCTGTAGGACTGCATTTTAATTAGATCTCCAGCCAAGATGTAAAATGATAAAATGTTGAAGATTTTCTGAATCAGAGATAACGGCCACAACGAATGACTCACAATGATGCATCTTCCTACTTATCAAGTTCGAGTGAGTCAGTGTCCTCTTTGGGTCCTCTTTCTGCACCTTTTTCTTCCTCTTACTTTCATTTTCTTGACAGTTATGTTGTTCATTTTTAGACAAATCGCTGAGATGAAATTTTGCAACATTTATTCGTATTTTCACGAACTGGATATGTGGTTTTGGATTCTGGTCACTTCTTTGCCAGATGCAAGTGCAAAAAGACAATGATTTTTCTCCAGCTTGGCTGATGGCTTCCTTTCTGTGGACCAGAGGTACAACAAATGGGATGAGAACTTAAAATAGATCTTTAATGTTTGTATAAATCACAATTCATAATAGAACAGCCTTTGCAAGTTATAAAGTAACTTGCAAAGGCATTCAAATCTTTTGAAATTTGCATTCACTCTATTTACTGTTACTTAAAAATAAAATCCAATTCGACCTAATTAGTTAAAAATCAAGTTGCATGTGATTTACGTATAAACATATCTGATCTGCGTAGGCCATTTTGTAGTTTTTCCCCTACAAAGTGAACTACAAAAAACTACAAAATGGCCATGTAGGAGACAAGATGCAGGCCAGAAAATGCTAAGACTGAAAACTAACACTGCGCATTGCATTTCCCTGAACACTCAGTAAAACATGGTGGTGACAGCATATAGCTGTGAGAATGCTTTTCGTCTGAAAGGACGGGTGAAACTGGTCAGAGCTGAGGGCTAAAATGGGTCAGGAAGTAAATGGATGGAAGAAAACCTGAAGGACTTGAGGTTCAGCTCAGAGATTGAACTTCCACCAGAAATATTGACCTAAACATACAATCAGAACCACAATGGAATGGTTTTGCGAATCAAATCATATGCGAAATGCCAAGTCAAATCCAGACCTGAATTCAATTGAGAAACTGTGTCAGGATTTCAAAATTGAGCTTTACAAAGTCCTGCTATCTGGCTTTTCTGAACACCAGCTATTTTCCAATTAAAATGGCAGTAAAACAAATTTAGGTCATGAAATGTTGGCTTTTATGCAGTGGCTGATTTAGCTTAACAAAAACGTAGGAGTTATTCACTGATCATTGCAGCCTTTAAAACATTGTTGGGATTTATAAAATAATAAGACTTTTTTAATATTAACACACTCCTGTTTGATTAATTTTATGACATTTTTATTGTTATTATTATTAATTTACAACTTTATAACAGAAAATTTTCTGGAAACTGCAAAAAAATCACTGGTGTAACGCTGTTTTTACTTTTTCATGTTTTGAGTTTAACAGTTTCTCAAAAAAATATTTTTTTTCCTTTTATTTTTCAAAAGTATCCTGCAATGTGTGATGTGCATTGCATATAAACTGTGACAGTATCAGAGTTTGTGACTACATAACTACATTCAGTCTCATCACCAGATGCACTGCAACTGATCATTGACTCCGGATAAATTGTTGTATGGAGCCTGTAACTTTGAGCGTGACTCTGATGACCTGTCCTGCAGCTATGTTTTCATTCTGCTTCAAACTGATATTACAGAAAGAAAAGAAACTAACACAATACCTTCATTTGATGCAAGGCATTGTAGAATATGAGAAGCTAAAGAGGGATTTGCATGTAAAGTAGTGTACATAAGCACCTTCCTCAGGTCCAGAGTCAGCGCAGAGTGCCTTGATGCACCTCGGTACAACACAGCCCCCGCCCTGCTGGAGTCGTACATGTGCATTATGTAGACCCTGTGTGCAGAAACCAGCAAGGTGCAATTTCCTGAGAATGCTTACAAAGCCTTTTTCTTTTTAGCTATAATCCTAGCAGGAATCCTGGCTACCCATAAATGAGCATGCAGGGAAAGTCAGCGTTGTTATAAAATACAAGGGAAAATTCCTCTCCGCAGATCAGCTATGGTGCGGAAGGCAAATGAGTTGCAATTACTTCTTTGTTCCTTTACAGTTATGCCCTTCTAAATCAGTTCAGCATAGACAAAATATGGATATATATAAAAAAATAACAGCACAGGGCGTTGAAAATGTACTTAAAAAACACTTAGCCTATGTGAAAGAAAAGCTATGTTCTATTTGCGAGAATGCAAGTCTAATGAAATGAATGTTTATGATTGTGAATGTGAGCTGAATATCAAGTGGTCTCAGAAATGCAGATAAGAGGCTGCATTAATTATTGTTTTAACTCTGAGAAAGTATTTTTCCACTGCTGCACCGTCTTAGCTCACTCGCTGTGTGCAACTGTGAAGAACCAGGAAGTTGAAATGCTTACCCATTAAAAATGAATGGGTGAGATGCAGAGAATTGAAAAAAAAAAGGTTTTCATGTAACCTGATTTTTTTTTTCCACCTTTGCTTTTAATTTTATAGGTATGTTTTAAACCAAGAAGGAGCTACGCATAATTGTAAAGGGCATACAAATCTGAAAAGTGACACATGCACTTTTTATTCATCCTGCTTTACTCTAATACCCTTAAATAAAGTGTAATTCTTCCATCAGTTACCTGATTAGTAGATAGCCAACCGTGTGTAATCTAAATCCAATCTGACTATATAAACTTGAGCTACATAGGTTTGAATAATTCACAAACATTTCTCTACATTTGCAAAGTTGATAGAGACAAACCTCAGACATTTTCCAGTTGTAACTGCTGCAGAAAGCGGTTCTACAGTTGTATACTCCATGGGGCTGGATGGAGACGTTCATCACACTTTTAAAATGTTAAACTTGTAGGAATGTTTGAGACGAGTGTAGCATTTTATCATACTTCACAATTAACCACTTTGGTCTTTTTATTGGTAGATGCTGAAGGAAACTTCTCATCTTGCATACATTCAATAGACAATAAAGTATCTTGTCTCACCTTTTGCTAGTGAATTGCATAATATCTCAATCAAATATATTTAAGTGTAATAAAATGTGCATATATGACAAATGAAAAAAGTTCAACTGGGAAGAGTATTTTTGCAAGGCCCTAAATATGTGACTGGTATTGTACATGTACACTAAGCATGTATCAGTAATTGGGATTAAAAGCATTAGTGCAACAAATGAGCATCGAATCTGATAGCGACAGTTGTTGAGCAGTCTGTTGAGAGACATGCTGATCAGCTGGTCAGGCTTATTTTGACAATGAGCTGCGTTAGAATGTGTCGTCTGCGTTGAGCTGCGACAGCACAATTCCCAAATGAAGCGCTGTGATGCTGCTTTTAGTCCCACGTGATGCAGCATGCACAGTAAGTAAAGATTTTAGCATGTTGTACAACAGCAAGCTTGTATAACAGTATTAAGATTTTAACAGCATTACAGCCACATCTAACACTCGAGCTGTCGGGCTGAAAGCGGCGTCATAAACGGCGAGAAGAGCGGATAGAGTTGGTGTTTTTTGTGTGTCTGACTGTGTGAGTGCATGTCACAGCCCTCGGGGCCAGATACGGAGTCGTGTCTTTTAGCTGGCTGTCGCGGCTGGGTCTTGTTTTTATTATCGGCATCCGAGCTGCGGCGTGCGTGTGCCCTTTAATGTATATCGCCTCCTGCTCCCCCTCTGGTGTCCCCGGGCCAGAGATTTATGATTCTGCATTACACCTGCCATGTCACATTAATTCTACCATCACGCATAGACACAAGAACTCACATGCAAATACCTAACACCACTCACTGTCAAAGCCTGAATTAGGGCATGCACCCATGCCTGGTGCATTACAGCAGATAGTAAATCCTGGTCTTCTCATATTCCATCATATTTGAGTCCCTTTGTACACGCTGGCAGGTTTCTTTATTCAGCACAGGAAAGGATGCAGTTTAGAAAAATAGCAAAAGAGATATTGCCAGCCTTTGATCTACGGTTTTTGTGCAGCTTTTACTTGCCAAGTCTAATTTCCTCTTAAGAACTGTTGTTAAGAAAATGTAACTCTTATTTGTTGTTTGTGTTTGTTTCTAGTCCTCAAATCATTAATTAAATGTACAGATTTTTGACTCTTAGATTTCCTAAGAACTCTAGACACAGATTCAACATAGTTTCTGACAGGTTGTCATAAGAGCAAAAGAATACAATAAAACATGTTTGCTGTTGTGTGGACCCTGGTATTTGGGGGGTTTAGGGACAACTGGCCGAGAATAGCTGAAATCAACCACAACTTGAAACCCCCCTCAAAATGCTTATAAATGCATATCTTAACAGTTCAAACACTAAATATATGTCGATGTGCTTGAATCCATACAGTCTTTGCTCTATCGTAGAAGCTAACGTCTATGGCAGGGGTCCCCAAACTTTTTCCTGCGAGGGCCACATAAGTGTTCCCTTTTGGGGTTGGGGGCCGGTCTTTCGAGCCGGGGGGAGGGGGAGGGGATTACGGTCGACGACATATTCGCGTTTTTTAGAGCGGTTTTTACCCAGAATGCAAATGGAAAAAACCGTCAGCGAAACGGTGACTGGGACTAGTATATATTCCATTGAGGAAAAGTAAGTTTCACATTTGCTCAAAAGCCCCCTGGTGGTTGAAGAAAAATCCACATATAAACCGGAAAATACAATATATGAAAAAAAAAAACACTGAATGCTCTCTGGTATGAGGAGGCGGGCCGGATCCGGTATTGTTCAGGGGGCCGGACCAAATGAGGTGGCGGGCCGGATCCGGCCTGCGGGTCGTAGTTTGGGGACCCCTGGTCTATGGTCTTCCTTATCCTCTTGGGGGTGCAACCAATCGGCAGCAAGGAAACTTAAAGGCACTCCTGGACTGGCTGATTTGTAAACACTAGCCAATAATGTGTCAAGTAACATTGCACTGAGGTGTTTTATTCTTCCCAAATATTTTAGACATGCGCTATGGAAAATGTGTAATTAGGCTATTTTCTGCTGCTAATATAGAATATATGCAGAATATATATGAACTCCACTGCATTCAGTTTTGCTAGGATCCACTGAAGTCTGTTCTGGGTTAATTCAAAACATTCCTCAGGTGCGTAGAAACCATCACCACCTGTGGCTGAAAAAATGCCCCAAATTGCAAAAGTATGATGTGCAGAAAGAGCAAAAATAATTAAAACCTGTCATAGTCTCACTCCTTGTTGTACTTACCTAAATTAAAAGCCATCATGCTTCTGTAAAAAAAAATAATACATTCTTTTAAATAACTCTTCTGTTTAACTCTGGCTTTATGTATTTATTCATTTTTACACATTATTATGTTGAAAATAGCTCACTTTGATCTATCTTCCTGGAGTAACAACTTCCTTACTAAAGAGTGCTGTCAGTGCAGCCTTTTAGCGCTTCATAATGCCACATTGGGAGAATACTTTTTTTTTCTTATTTTATGACAAGCTGAACAAGCAACTTTGAAGAGGAAAGAAAATAGCCTAATATCTCTACTTGACTTTTTATTTTCCCCTTAACTTGCTATTTGATTGACAAGATAGTGAGAATGAGATTTAGGGTTTTGATGTGGGTATGGTGGATGCGTATGTACGTCCTCATGTTTCTCCAGGGAATAAGCAGGCGGCCACATTCAATGACAGACATGGAGAGTACACTGTGCTCAGGAGACTTTGTCTCACACATTCTGACACACTCCTAGTTTGTAATGTCCTTCAGATGCAGGACTGCATCCGAAGGCTTTCCTTCCCTGTTTGAGAAAAGGCTGGGACATTTAAAATGCTTCAGGATACACGCGCAAGGTGGGCATGTGTGAAGTATGTGTGGACATGTGTGGAGGCAGTGCCTCCTCTTCAGCCAATTTACATTTTTGTGCAGCACAGAAACCACAAAATAAACAAATGATGGAGAAATTTAGCTTTGTGTTTTCAGGGAATCACTGCAACGTTGTATGGATTCTAAACCATATAACAATGCATTCATTTTGACATGTTGCCTTAGAATCTTTATGGAGAAAATATGTTTGAACGAACAAATTTAACCAAACTGTTCATAGATCTCTTGACTAAATGGTAAATTTTGTCTAATATTGCTTAAGCAGATTTAAGCAATTTTAGCAGGATTTAAACATAACCAAGGTCGTTTTCTTCCCTATGCAACAAACTTTAACTTATTTTTTTGAATTATGTGCCATTTTCCTTTTAAATGTACAAATTTGAGCCTAACCCATTCTGGCAGTAAGTAATCTAAGAAAAACCTTTTTTTATATAGCACTTTTCATGTATAAAGATTGCAAAGTGCTTCACAATAAACACTAACACAAGAAATGTTTAACAACACAAATTTAAAAAGATAAGCTTTTAACTGGCTTTCAAAGGAAGCTACAGAGTTTGCTGATCTCAGCACCCAAGGAACAGCCAGTAAAGAAAAAGCGCTGCTATCTTTTGTTTTCACCTCAGTGTGGGCAGCTATCAGAAGGTCCTGATCGCGGTGCCTCAGGAACCTGCTGGGGACAAATCAATGAAAAAGTTCTCTGATATAACTCAGTGGCTGCCCATGAAACACTCTACCTACTCAGAACAAGAATCTTACGATGCACTCAAAAATACACCAGGAGCAAATGTAGACGCATTGGCAGCAGTGAGAATTTGGGTGATGTTGTCAGCAGCCTGGAAGCAGCACTCTGAACAGCCTGCAACCCATGTAGGGAGGTTTTGGTTAGACATGGCTATGTATTATAATAATCCAGGCACGAAGAAGCAAAGCCTCTTTAATTTAATGTGCTGATAACCCACTGAACCGCTGTCAAAATGTAAGTGTGCAAATATCTCTTCATTTTTTAAACTGTTGTCTATTTTATTTTTAGCTCTAAAGTGAACAAAGAGTCTTATGTTTTCATTGCATAGGCATCATAACCATAACCATCTCTAGTTAAAGTTAGTTGTAAAATCTGTTTTTACAATGAAACGTTTCGACCACGGCTTTTAAAAAGTTGCCATTTCAAAACTGACGAAGAATTTCATCTGGATTTGTGGTGCATAAAGTTTGGCAGCACTGATCATCCCCTTCCTTTTTGTTGTGGACAAAAACAATTTTGTATTTACTGACGCAGAATGCTAATTCAGATGTTTTTAAAAGCTGAAAAATTGACAGCCCTGGTAAGACAAGTAAAGAAACACTACATAATACCTAGATTTTTACTGCTAAGTCATAAAACCAGGGTTGCATGCTTAAAAACCCAACCTTAACCCTGAGAAAATTATAGAGTGATAAATGTCATTTCAACACTGAATCTACCCGTTGGCCTGATTTCACTCTGCATATCCAGTTATCCTTTGAAATTCTGATTACTGCTGAAGCTGCATGACGTACAGAGTTCAATAGGATGCGACAAGTGCAAAAATGCTTGAAAGTAAAAGCTCCAGACTTCGTCTCCCCTCACAAGCAAAACTAATTCATATTTCAGCTTATCTCAGCTAAAATGCAGACATCCATTTGATGTCTGACTGGCTTTAGACATATATAAAAGTTTTCATTTTAAGACTCAATTTAACTTGATTTTATCTTATGGGTAATGTTGATGCGTTCAAAGTGCACAATTGTCTATTTGTTTATTTATTCTTTTTTTTTGTATTACTATTTGCTTTCTTGTGGAAATTCTCACGTTTCTCTATTTTCAGAAGGGGCCACCTTTCTGGTTGTAGACATTAACAGGATGCCCCTAAGAGTGAAATAAAAAAATGAACTAAAGTCTAACTATTAAGGCTGCAGGAAGCACTGGACTTGGTTGATATTTTTCTTGTTCTATTTTATTTCTATTCTTTTAGTCTTTAACCGAATTTCACGTCCCACTGCTATTGGCCAATTAACCAAATTCAGAGCATCTCCTCAGGCTGTTGGGCACAGTGAGGGGGTCAGGGAGTGCCGCATGTCTCCTCTGACAGGAGCAGCTTTACTCCACAGCCCACCGGTCAGGGTGGGGCAGGGTGACGGCCCTGTCTGGCTTTGGGCACCCAGGGGTGTGACGGTTGACAAGTGAATGGGTCTGCCAGCTTGTGCAGAAACGACCAGTCGTCAGGAAGTGAAGTCAAGCAGGGGAGTTATGCAGCGGCCGCTTTGAACTGGATTAAAGTGTTTGTGCATCACTGAATGCATGGGCTGTGATGGTGGGTGGGCGGGAAAGCATGCGAGCGTGACATATTAATATTGACACATGTCACTGAAGACTCCAAGCATAAAGACAGCAGCGATCAAACCTGCGTGAAGTTAATTGGGTCCGTCTTGTACTGGTTGTACTCAAACCACCGTTGTACCTCTTGAAGGTGTTTGGCCAGATGCCCCACTCTCCTTTACACCCCTCTCCTCTGTTGTCCCTCCCTCGGACTTCTCTCCAAGCAATGTGTGTGCCAGACCGCTCCGTAAATTAGTCCCGTGTGGTGACATGGTGCTTGCAGGGTAATTTGGACAATGGGGCGTTTGACAGCTCACCCATCACGGCTACAACGCCCCAGGGAGCCACTTCTCCTCTGGAGCTTTTCTCTGTCTCCTTGCTACTATTCTTCCTCAGTGCCGATGGACTCTGACTCTCTAAGTAGCGGCATCATTCTCCAATCAACCACCAAGGAGACTTTTCATCCATGAGCAAATAGATGGATGGGGATTTGAGGGGAGGGGGTTTGGCCTGTTAGGTGAAGAAAGAAAGTATCCCAAAATAAAGGTAATAGTAAGAAAACATCAAATGGAAAAAGGAGAAAAGTAGCAAAAAAATTAAAATAAAATAAATAAGAGTTCAGTTACATTGGTACTCATGATAAAGATTTGAAATATGTTTTAAATATGTTCAGCTTCCATACTAACCTGATGCACTATGCTACCATGTAATGTTTGTAAAAGAAGAGACATAAAAAAACCAAGCACTTATTTTATCAAAAGTGGCAACAGACCTCAATAACAAAGCTATGTCAAATCAATCAAGAGAGTGGTAAATGAAATAAATATGTCAATAAAAAGCACAATACAGTGACCAGAAATCAAGCAAAGGAAAGATTTTTGAAATTAAGGACAAATGGCAAAAGATTAGTTGAACATGCCTGTCTAATATCTAGAGGTTTCATATAATAGTGCTAGTGTGCAGAATAGGAAAAAAACAAAAAACAACTCACACTCCAGCAGTTTTATGTGAACTTTTGCAACATCCAACCTAAAGCGGCCCTGGGAATGTAGATAACATAGGGGCATAAAAGGGATGACCAGCTCTGACAAGCACAATGCTCCAAGTTCAATCAGTATTTTATATGTGAAATACGATAATGTGAAAGCTGCCAGCGCCTGAGTAAAATAAGAAAATGTACTGGTACCTGTCAAAACTGAGTTGCTACATTCTGAAACATCTGAGGGAGTGTTAGTCTCCAATACTTCTCTAATTTAGAGCCAAATGTTACATTTCAGAGCCAGATAGTTTAAAAATCTGCTGATAAATCACAATATGGTCAATCTTAATGCTAGACAATATTTCACCGGACAAACTGCCATATGAACTGTTAAATTTATGTCATTACTTTCATCTTGGATAGCCATGGTGGTCTGGTTTGTGTATTTGATGCTATTCTTTCATCTTTATGTAATTCCCAACTTTTTCCATGGGCATTGAATGAACCACAAGCCCAAACACAGATACAATGGGCATGCTGCAGAAATGATGATGAGCATCCTTTAATTTTCATTTTGCAACAAGAATTGGGCTTTGCTTTCTTACCTTTGAATCTCATCACTATATGTTTGTAAGGTCAGTTCTCTCGTGGGATTGACCAAAGTGTTTCCTGAGCTCAAACGGAATCAGTCTATTGAGGAATGAGAAGCAGAGAGCCAATCAATGGGCTGAAGCCCATCAGCAGCAGTGTAAACAGACACTGCTCACTATTTTTAACGACTGTTAATTTGCTACTCGTGTCCCTTGAAGGAGTTTTAGGACTGAGACTGAAGTGAGATTTGTCTAAACTGGTGTGCATGTGGAGTGAAGATAATTTCTTTTGGCTTACAAAAGGAGGTTCAATAAGCTCATATTTCACATGAACATTAAGTAAGAAAAATACCTGGTACAGCTTCTTTTTTTTGAAGTAGCTCACACTATTGCTCTCTCCAACCATTTACAGAAGTATTATTTTCACCCTAATTTGGACTTTTTTTCATTTTTTTTCTCCAAAGAATCTCATCTTTTCGTAACCTCTTTTCAGATCATTTTACTAAACTGGTCCATGCAGGTCTCTGCTTACCTCTTTTTCACCTCATCACAGGACTAAGTATTGTCTTCCTTTTCATTTTGTTTAAAGACTTTCTGTCATTTGCCACTTTTTTGTTTTAGTTTTATTCACATAAGAGTTAGTGATATCTTTACAATCTAATATCTTACTATCTAAATATGCGATAGATTTTTTTTTTTTAAATCCTGCCTCCTTTTAACATAAACTTTAAAGTAGATGAGGTTTATTATCATCATATTTTGACCTTGTCTCTTCTGGCATTGATGTGACTGGAGAGACAGTGACCGATGCTTGGCATGACCCTGGCAAAGACCAGCTGCCACCTGCCAGGGTGCTGCCCGAGAGAACCGAGTGAAGGTCAGGGATGACGATCAGAGAGAACATGCAAACACACCCAAAGCGAAATACATGACCAACATTGCAAAGTTAGCAGAAAGCAACTTTTATCTTGGTGGAGATGGCTTGTTCTCTCTAAAAGTCGTGAGGTTTTCTCTCAAAATTCACAAATCGGAATTTAGAAGCAAATTTTCCAGATGATGGTTTTTTTTATAGAGCAATTCTTAGAATATACTGATTTTGCTAGATTTTGTGAGAGGTCAGGGTTTTAGTGAAATTTGTAACTCTTTTGGATCTTACTAGTTCATCTAGCATTATTTAAGCACCGGTCTGTGTGTATTATTGGGAATCTAGATCTTTACCTTGGGTCAGGGTGTGTAAATATAGGAGTTTGCATGAAACACTGAGCTAGTAGAGAAATTGCAAGAGAACACTGATTCAAAGAAATGAGTTTAAACCTGTGTTGCCTTTTTTCTTTTAAAGGTTTTGAAAGGAGATGCTGTTGAAAGGACCGTGTGTATTGATTGAGGCCAGTGGGATGTATATCTCTTTATTTAGGCCAATACTGTTGGGCAGAAAGAGTCATTACCATAGTTTATGTTCACTCAGTAAAATCAGTAGGTGTGTCTAAAGCACATTTATAGGTAGAACTGATCGACCTTTTAATAACTGAGATGACAGCTGAGTAGAGGCAACAAAAAAAATTCTGCCTTGTAAAATCCCCAGCTGAGAGATAACTGGATGATAATTCACCAATGTTTTGCCTGGACTTTCCCTGTGTGTGTGTTAATAATTAGAAGGATTAGTGAGATGAGGAGATATGGATAAAAAAAGACAAAGAAATGAAATAAAGAGGATTTGTTCCTTGTTCATGCTCGACTTACCCCTGATGAAGGGGAAACATTGGTCTCACCGGCACATCACTTTTCTTTGGACAATAAATCTGCTCCAGCACTGATAGAGACAGCTTATCTTCCACAGCACCGTCAGATCCCCAGCATTTTATTAGGTTCTAAAACATGCCTTCACACACTGAACAATGTCCAGTCTTGGGCAACATTTCTTATTTCTGTCGTGAAAAACATTCAGCTCATGAGACCAACAGCTGAACATATGAGAATGAGACAAGTGACTTTAGCAATATTTTTTGAGAATATCCCCACTTTTCTTTCATAATTAAATATTTCATTAACTACAAACTGCGTTTTGAAGAAAACATGCAACCAGAGTGGAATATTTAAATCCAGGCTTGATCAGAGCATGAATTTCTTTTAGGCTTGTCTAATGGCAAGGCTGCTGACCTCCTAGGTGCCTAGATGTAAGGAAACAAATATTTCAGACATGCATTATAACATGTCTGAAATATTTGTGTTGGTTTGAAGGGTGTGGAAATGCAACTTTTACTGTGATGCCATCGACTGACCGTGCTTTTTGATTGCCTCCACATTAGGTAATAATAATAGCTCACATAACTTGGCCAAGGAGCCACTTTCACTCCACAGTTTCCACCATCCTGAGGTCTTCATCAGTGCACACAAAGCATCTGCATACTGTTTCATGAGAACATATAATGTTATTATTGGGTCATTGCTGCAATATTTGAGAAGCAGTTGTGTTACTGCGAAACGATGCAATAGAGATATTCTGAGAGCTGCAGGGTGGCATAGCTGCTGATAAAATCACGTGTGGTGCAGAGTAAGCATAGAAAAGAATGTTCCTAAGCCAGTAAGTGAAATTTTAATCTTGTGCCACAAGATCCCTTGATTCCCTTTGTAATGAAGTGCTGTACACACCGAATACACCGCAACCATACAACATGCAGTCTGTTCGGTGTACTCTATATGCTGTAATGTGCTTAAATAATTTACCTGTGGTGCAGTTTGTGCAGTTTTGATTTTCTGTACTGCGGTTTTGTATTTTTTCTGAAGCAGCCTTCATGTTTTTCAAGGTAAAATATATATATTCGAATAATATAAAATATGCAGCTTGTTTTATGTTGGGTATTCAGCTGTAGTTGCTCAGAACCTATTCAACAGCACTTAGAATAATTATAAAGTAGTTATAAAGAATTTATTACTTGAATACACAGCGAATAAGAGACTCATGGTCAACACCACTGGCTGCTACTCCGTCCAGGTATGTTGCCTTGACTTTAACTGTGCCCCCTTATCATGACCTTTTTTTTCTTGATCTTTTACTTGTATTCAGTCAGTGAAAACCTTCCACATCTGTCACAAGGACAAGTAAGTGGTTCAACCATTAAAGAACACACTACATCTTGGATCTTCTTTTATTACTTGTCAGAGAGGTTTGGGGGTCATTATTCAGGACTTTGCCATGCCATCTTTTCATCCGTTTGGAGTTTGATGTACTTTTGGCAAAACATACAACCCTTTGCACCTTTTTCTCTTTTCACATACAGTTCTGTGGGGGGAAACAATGACGAGCCTATTCAGCCACACTCTCAGCACTGGCTGCTTGTCCATTTTAGAGCTGACCGGTTGTTGCTGAATGTGCCAAAGACCGATCTGGTTTTTGTAGTTGAAATTTCAAAACTGTAGTCATTATGAATTAGAAAGGCCTTGTAGATATTACTAGATATTCCTTAAATTTTCTTTGCAGACTCACCGTTTGGGTTTTGTTCTCAACCTAGTAGCTCTAGAATTTATTTGGATTTTATTTTATTTTATGTATTTTATTTTATGTCAGCTGCTACTCACACTTTTGCATGGATTTCTTTACAGTATTTTATTGAGTTTTACAGTTTTTATTTCTTATTTTATGTTTAGCAATTTTGTTGGTTCTCACTGATTTTTAAAATGTTACAACATGCAAATTCCACGCAGAAGACCAAGGCCAGGATTTGAACCCAGGATCGGTTTTCTGCAAGGCGGCAGTGCTATCAACTACCACCATCATTCAGCCTGTCACTTATATTAATTCCATTTCAGTGGGAATCATCATGTTTATTTTGTCTCACATGAGAACATATTGCTTTGCGTCTCATTCAGCTCTATTTTGCTGCCTTGTATGTTTTGATTTAGAATACGCTATACAACATGGGTTGATTGGCTTTGACCAGCTCAAAACATTATCATCCATCACTATCATCTACTACGTTATTTCAGTTTGACTCAAGGTGAAGGAAGTCTGATTGTAAAGTTCAGCCCATTTTCATCCTTCTGGTCTGTGGTTGCTCATATCTGATTAATTCATCGGCAGTGAAGTATTTGACATTTGTATCCACTTGTATTTGTATCCACAAGCTCTTACTTGAGTATCTGTTTTTATATGATTTATTTTTTTTTTTTCTTTTGAGATATGGAGCGCCTATTAAATACAGGTAATATTCAGTTTGTGCCTTGCAATATTCGATTATAGAGTCACACATAATTAACATATGAATTAGAAAAACTTACCCCAATTACAGAGCAAAACATGATTAAAAGAAAAGCGCTGCGAGGATATATTTCATAAAATTTTAAACACTCAATTTGGAGATTGTTCAGGGGGGGTTTGTATTAAAAGAAAAGCAGAGTAATACAAATGCTTAAGGAAAATCTAAAGTGCATATCAAACAGGGGGAGCATTCTTTATTAATGCTTTTACTAAAAAGGATACAACTTCAAAACTGAGAGGAAAAGCATTTCATTTCACATTTTGGAAAAAAATAGGGCTTAAGAAAAATTTTTTGTAAAGACGTCTCTTTAGTTTTACTGTTTCTCGCATGCGAGCTGAAAGATGCTGAAATGCCAAGTGATGGGAGGCAGAAGAACTGGTAAAAGTCAGGGTTTCTCATATTGTCATGAGGTTTCCTTTTATACTCCTTTGCTGATTTTCTTTCTTTTTTTTTTTTTTTTTACTGCAGAGCTCATGCAAAACGCTTGAATTTATTATTTCTAGGACTAAGGAAGCTGGTGAGTTCGAATCGAATATCTGCGAGCAAAGTCGTGTGCGCCGGTGTGCGTGGAACCATTGTGAGCGTTTGTATGTGCACAAGCACATTAGACGCGTGCCTCTCTTTGGTTGTAAGGGAGCTGCACTTTCATGGCCGCCTCAGATCTTTCTGCCTCAGAGTTTGACAGAGGCAACAGAGCCAGGAGGGAGAGAAAGATGGAGAGATAATGGGAATGGAGGGCGAAAGAAGGCTAACACAATCTTTAATGAGTTTCCTTGGCTCTCTTTGCCTGTTTCTGGGTCATGGTCCCTTTGGCTGAGTATGTGGGTGGACTGAGGACTATGTTGCACAAAAGAAAAGACTAACCCAAGGTCTGGTGAATAAGACTTCAGCTTTATGAAGACATTACTCGCAAAATGGAATGGAGGAGAAAGTTTCCAACTTTTCTTTTTTTGATGGAAAAGTTTCAGTACATCTTGAGCTCACAAACTTCAGTGTAAGTTCTAGAAAAATCTTTACAATTTTAAAAGTCTGACATGCATTTCTTTTTATTCCGACACCCCTAAAAAAAAAATCTGGTACGGCTAATTGCTTTCAGAAGAACTACTGTAATAAATCTGTGTAAGATTTATTCTTTGTGTGAATCCAGCATTTCTGTGAAGGACAATTGTTGGAGAACATTAGCAAACAAAAAACTTCTTGACGACCAACGAACGCAGCAGACATCTCAGGGGGGGGAAAAAAAAAAAAAAAAAAAACTTAAATCAGGCACAGGTTGCAAAATAATATATCAGGCGTTGAATATTACATAGGAGTGTTCAATCTATCATCTAAAAACTCAAAAAGTAAGGCACAACTTGTAAGCCTAACAAGACATGCCCAGTACACTTAAATTGACAGGGCCAACAATAGGAGAAATGATCTGAGGAGGAGCCAGTAGACACATGGTAACACTGGAGAAGCTGCAGAACATGTTGGAGAATATGTTAACAAGACGACTCTTTTGACAGAAAGCTACAAGTAGTTTTGTTTCCAGATCCATGTAGGTGCCCCAGGGAACATGTCAAAGTAGGTGCTCTGGTTTGGTGAAACAAAAAAAATATATTGTTTTTACTTCCAAAATGTTATGTGTGGCAGAAAAGTAACACTTGACATCATTTTGAACACAATATCCCTCCCTATAGTGTATCACAGTGGTGGCAGCATCATGCTGGAGAAGCAGGATGAGGGAAGCTGGTCATAGTTGTCAAGAAGATGGATGGATGGATTGTGTTACACTTATAGCCAGTAAAAAGCTGGACATTTAAGTTTAGAATATTAGATCAGAGCAGTAAAAAAAAGAAAAATAAATAATGCAAAAATATGAACTTAAAGAAAAGCATGCTTATTTTGGAAACTTACTTTTGATCTGACAAACAAGCTTCATTAAAACATATTTTAATTCATGGAATAAAGCTGTAAATGTATTTTGAAATTGAATAACTATTAAAAAAATATATTTTGACTTTTTAGAGGACAAAAAACCCACAAATCTTTCCATATTCTGTATACATTCTGTTGTCGAAATTGAACCGATATTCTTACAGGAATGACTGATAAATCTATGGCAAGATTTGAAAGTTTATGTTCATATATGATGTCCATCCAAAATATCTTAATCTGAGCTATTTTTCCAAACAGGTACACAAATGTAAGTCAAGCTGCCAGAGAAACACCCAAATAAAACCTGCAGCTGTTGTTTTTAGATTTGACTTAGAGAGGTCTAAATAACAATATGGGTTTGTGCACTTTACATTTTCTACTATGCAATGCATGTTTTTGTGTAAAATCCCAATATAATGCATAGATAAAGTACCAAACTGTGAAACCGTTTAAGGGGTATGAATACTTTTCCAAGACACTGTAACGGCACACACTCTTTCACCTCGCTGAGGTTTGCTTTGTTCATTTGAGAATTGGCTCCTCCTGCACTTTCATTTCCCAGCAATCAGCCTCAGTCCGCTGGCAGGTATGGAGGGATAGATAATATTAGAGCAACATCACAGGGAGATATCTGCTCAGTCAAGATGTTATTTAGTGCTCCCAAAAGCATTCACGAGGCAACTTCTGTCAGACAACAAGACTCCATCATGTCCACACAGGTCAGGGAGGCAGATAGATGGAGGGCCATGGAAGAATTACTGATTGGGCCGATAAACTCGGTTGTTATCCGAAGAGTCTGCCTTCCTGTTCCTGTCCTCCTGCGTTACGTTTCGGTCTGTCTGCCCAGCTCAATTCCTACACATCAATCTATGTCTGTCTGGCTCAGCTGCTCTCACTGCTCCTTCCTTCTGTTTCCCTCTGTGTCTCTGTCTCTATTACTCTGCCTTCTTTCTTTCACACTCGTGAATAATTGATGTCTACCGGTTCAATGGTAAGAATAGAACAGTTCTGGAGGTGACAAATAGGGTGGCGAATAGGCCTTATCCTGCTTTCTTCAAAGAGTTAGAAAGTTAGCCGGGCCCACTTGGGCATGCGCGCCTGTGTATTTGTGCGACTGTGAGCTTTTCTTTGTGTGTTTGTGCACTTGTGTGCGCACGCACATGCAGCTGAGCGTTTGTGATTTAAGACACAGAGATGAAAGAGACTTGTAATTACAGGGAAGCGTATCTGTCTACTGCAGAAGTATCTGAGGAATGGCACATGGCACAAACTGTGCCAAAAGCCCGAGGTCATTAGATGTGCTGCCTGCATCCGGGTTGTCGGCGTGAGCTGGTGTTTGTGTGTGTGTGTGCGTGAGAAAGAGTGACAAAGAGGGAGAAGACAAGAGAAAATTGGAGGCACAGCTAGAAGAGCTTATAACTTTAGTTCCTCGGAGTCAACCTACAAATTCTGTTTCTCGTTATTGGCTCTGGCTGGCGTCACTGCTCTTTCATTGCTCAGCAATCGCTGGTTGTGGTTTGACCAAGTGAGGGCGAATTTCTGTAAATCCATGCAGGCTTATTGGCCTGAGAGGAATCCCAGAATTTCCTGCGCTCTAAAACACTTGTGTAAACATTCCAAAATATCAAATGATAGGGATTTCACTGTGTGTGCTCTGCGAAGTGGATTATCTCATCCAAAGGCTGGTTATAATACTCTCCCGCTGCCTTCTGCCTCCTTTTTTCTCTCCAAACTCATCTTCGCTTTTTCCATAATTGCTTTTATGTCTGTCTTCGCTAGTTCTTCAATGTCTTCCCTCCTTCTGCCATCATGTGACAGAGTTTTTCTCTTTGCAGTTGACGATGACTTCATTGGTCTGGGTGAGCTGCCCGAAACGTTTCCCTCAGATCCCCCCGAGCCACTCCCAGTATTTTTGATGGAGCCGGAGGAGGCCTACATTGTGAAGAACAAGCCAGTTAACCTGTACTGCAAAGCCACGCCTGCCACGCAGATCTACTTCAAGTGCAACAGTGAGTGGGTTCACCAAAAGGAGCACACCGTGGAGGAGCGGGTGGACGAAAACTCTGGTCAGTAAAAACATCACATTCGTGGAACATATGCTGCACAGGTTGTTTGTTAAAGAAATGATTTTCCTAAAGTACCACAAATTGTGCTTGATGCCAATGCTCTGTTGACTCAACTTTTGATTAGTATAATATCCCCCCATCGGGGGTTATCTCCTTCCCTGGGGATTATCTTGGTTGCTAAGTTGGTCCATAAGCAATGCTAACACAGATACATAGAAAAACACATTTGTGACTAATTTGCAGCAACAAATTAGACTTGCATGTGTGTGTTAGCTTGTGCGGAAAAGCCAGAGCACCTGGAGTGACCTCATTCAGATCTAAGGAGAAGGGACAAGGGTCACATCTGGAGTGGAGCTTTGAACTTTTTTTTAATCAACTCCTTCATCGTTATTGATTTGATAAAGATTATTCAGAATCATTTCAATTTGAACAACAATCACTGACAAAAGGAATATTAAGCATCCAACTACACATTTTCTGGATATTTAACTTTTTAGTATCATTATGTGTATTTGTTGGTGCTGTGTTGCTGTAAATGATGTTGATTTTAAGCATTTTGTGCAACCATACCCAGCATCTCCTGAACTGGACCCGATGGAGATTCAAGTGACCTTGACAAATATATCAAAACAGACTCTCAAACATAAAAAGTATCAAGGATGTTGATGATTGTTTTTGTATTGCCTTTTGATAATCTCTCAACTAACATCTCATACACGCTCAACTCTTCCACATATCAATGACTGAAAAGCAAAACCTGCTTTCTGAAAACTTTCCAGCAAATCTTACTGGAAATTTCTACCATGGGACTTTTCTGCCACAACAGAAGATTTCTATTTTTCCATAGACAAGCTGAAAATAAGCGAGCTCACCTGTTATGATCATCTAAAGTGAAATCCGCCTAGCTGGGAATCCTGCAGATAGGACGATTTTTATTTTAGTCTACATGGAAAGTGACTTGTTGAAGAACTATTCACCAAGCAAAACTTCTAAATTCTTTGCTAGCGCTAGGTAAATGCCAAGAGCTTTTTCTTTGAAGATTTTTTTCTGACCTTATATCAAGATGGCCAAAAGATGTCCGCACCTCCTATTGTCATCTGTGCTGTTGCTATGGAGCCAGTCAAAAACAAAACCACAGCCTTGTTAATGGTTTGTGTGAACCTGCAGGTGTTATCCAAGAGACTAGTCTAAGCTAGTTGTGCCTGGCTAGCGACTTTATTTCTGAGCCTTTGTTTCCAATCACACTGTGTTATGTGCTACCTCGATGTTGGATTGGCAACTACTGGCCAATAAAAAGATGACGATCTTATTCCATACTCCAGTGTATTTTGTTACTTATTAAAGCAATAAGATACATCTGGAGCACTTGCACAAAAATCCTCCACTATGCATTCAAGGCAAAATCTTTTTTCAGGCTTCAATTGAAAACTCAGTTGTAAATACCGTGTAGAAAGTCAGATAAATATGAAGGTCTGTCAAAACATAAAGCCATCACGTAACATAATTTTGCATCTCAACGCCTTTCTAAAACATGGTGATCTGTTTTCACTGTTCAGCAAGTGTGAGAAGCTTCTTGAAGACCAAAAATACCTTATATACTGACAATACTAGGATTTGGTCTTCAAGGTTCCTTTATTATCAGGATCTCTGATTATAGCAAGGTCTTTCAATCTACTCCTAATGCATATGGTGTTGCAAGTTTTATAGTTTGATTTAGAACTTGACTCGACCTAGATTTCACTTGCTGTTAAAAGCTTAAACTCATATTTCTCAGGTTTGTGTGGACTTTTAAGAGAAGAAAATAATCCTTCACTTGGGAAAGATATTACCTGTCATCATAAATTATAATGTAACCACATTTTTGCACATTCACATTTTGTTTAGTTTATTGTTACTACATGAACTACAAATCTATACATTTGTTCTGAAAAAAAAAAGGGATCTGGAAATACACACACAATGTTTAAGCTATCATAAAGTCTATCTTTAAGATTGCACATATATTTTTAGGAGGCATCTAAGGGAAGTGAAGGTAGTGAATCTCCAGCACGGTTGTTTTCTCCAGAACTCTAACCCTGAAGGCACCAGAACCATTACACACTACAAGCCAGCACTGATTGGCTGCTGTATTTGGAATTGAGTTCTTTCTGTCGCCCAAAGGTACCAATCACATTGCATTTACCCTTTTCATCCAACTGTTTTGCTATACACATGCCTTCAAGCTTTCCACAGACACACACCCAACACTGCTCCTTTAGTCCAGTGTGAGCATTTAAGGTCATGAGCGCAATGTGTTCACGCGCTTCAAGGACCTAAAAGTGTGTTTCTATCGAGATGTGGACTAAAAACAGGCTTCACTGTTGCTCTTCGTAGTGACCTACATGGCAAAACATCAAATTAAAGACAACAGCAAGCCGTTAAAAGTTGCAGCAAAAGTTTCCCAGCACTTGTACGTGATTTAAAATGCACAAACAGATTTGTTCAGCAGGCACCAATTTTAAAAGGAACGATTGAAAATCCTGAAATTTTTGCAACCTTGCGTGTGTTCACATGAAAACAGACATTCCGACATGTGTTTTAGTTATAATGACAAAGAACTGGGAGAAGGTAGTAGTGGCTTTTAGCCCTTGTGTCAGGAGGTTTTGTGCCAAAAGCATCAACAAGGAAAACAACCCACACATCATACAGGCACCCTCTCTACATAGCCATATCCACAGGCTATTTACTGCACAGATATTCATTCGTTTATGCTCTTGCAAAGCACAAAAACAAAAAAAAAACAACAACAAGAAAACACACAGTACACCAGTGGAGCTCAGTGCATGTGTGTTGCTGCTCTCAACCCACTCTTTTGCTCTCTGATTTCTCCAAATTGACAGAAAGGGAACACCGATAGAAACCAGCGAGCTTGGTCAATACCACTAATAACAGCCTAAAGAAACTAGATCGCTCCCCTCCTTGGTTTTCTTCTCTGCCTTCTATCTTCTTTCTGTCTCACTGTCATATTGGAGAGAACTGATGAGCTTATGCAAATAGCACAGTCGCAGATACTGAGATTTAAGTGTACAAGAAACTAAAGACAGAAACCGCAGGTGTTCATTTTAGGCTTCAGGCTGTATCTGTAGCGTATTTATCCAGATGTTTTACACTCTCATATTAGCGTTGTGTGCAGAGCTGTGCAAACATTTTCATCACACAGATGTTTCGATTACCATCCACTGTGCTAAATCATCAGGGAAACATCTGACTGGTGTTAGATTTGGTCTCCAGCCTCATGGCAACGACTTCAGATAAACAAAATCACAATCATGAAAAATTTGTTTAGGTTACTTGAAGAGGTACAAAGCATTTTTCCGTCAGGTTACACTTTTTTTTTTTTCACAAATACCCATTTATAATAAAATCAATAAATTGGTTCCACATTTGAATATATTGATTAACTAAATCACATTAACACCTCTGTCAGAAGTATTGTCCCCTCTCACAGATGCTTTGATATGTGACCACCTCCCTTTCCGTCTCTGACGCCGGTAAACTTTGGTCTCCTGTTACACCTCTTTACCTCGGTATTAAAACATTGATACATCAATCCAAATTTGAAGAGACCATTTAGAAATTACAGTGAACAAATGCAACAGCAACCGCATGATGGTTGAAACCATTCTTCTGACAAGCTTAATCATCGGCAGTGGAGGTTTTTGAAATGAGGCAATTGGAAACGGGGGTATGGAATACAACCTTGCTGTCAGATATGCCTTAGATACTTTTACTGTTGCTTTCTAGACATGTGCATTAATGGGGACTAGCCTTTCCCCTCACCCCTTGATGTAGAGAATTGGGGGACCAGGTTATGTGCTTTTGTTAGAGCCGCACTGTATTTTATTATCCCATACTGGAATCTAAGATGGCTTTAATGGATTGAGATTGTTGTTTTGTTTTGGGGGATTTTCAGGAGTTGTGGGTAGTTTTTTTTTAAGCATTTACATCAGGGGTCCCCAAACTTTTTCCTGCGAGGGCCACATAGCTGTTCCTTTCTCTGGTCGGGGGCCGGTCTTAGTATTTGGAGAAAGATACCTTAGTCGACGGGGAAGGGGGGGGGAGGGTGTTCTGTGTTTGAAACTGTCGCGCTTTTAAACAGATTTTTACCCAGAATGCAAATGAAAAAAACCGTGAGTGAAACGGTGACTGGGACTGACTAGTATATATTCCATTGAGGGTAAGTTAGTTTCACATCTGCTCAAGAGCGCCCCTGGTGGCTGAAGAAAAATCCACATATAAACCTGAAAATACAATATATGAAAAAAAAAAAAAAACACTGAATACTCTGGTTTGAGGAGGCGGGCCGGATCCGGCATTGTTCAGGGGGCCGGACAAAATGACGTGGCGGTCCGGATCCGGCCCGCGGGCCGTAGTTTGGGGACCCCTGATTTACATGGACACTTGAGCATGTTTACTGTGTTTACTGATTATAATGTATATAGTGGCTTTAAAAAATTACACAGCCATATTGAAATTCAATGTGTTCGTGACATAAAACAATGCAACCAATATTATTAAGTTCAAAACTTTCCACCTTTATTGTGACAGTTATCCTGTAAAATTCAACCGACATGCAGATCTAGTGAGGAAGTAAAAGTAAGAAGCAAGAAAGCAGCAAAAGCTTGGCTGCATAGGCACACCTCCTTACACTAATACTTCAAGTTTTATCACTTTTTGATTGTGTCTCAGCTTTTAGTCTTGTAAAGTTCACACCTTCCATCAAAGTTTGACTGTTCTTAAATCCTTGAGCTAAAGTCGTATTTTTCATAGAGGTTACAAAGGATCAGAATGTACAAAGGCATAAGTCAGGAGAAGGTTACACAAAATCCATAGTAAGGGCGGCTGCCAACAGGCGAACAGCAAATCTGAAATAGCTGCTGAAGTCGATGCCAAGTACTGGTGTTGTACATGTGATAGCCGTCTCCTATATTCTCCATTTGTAGTATGGAATATCGCTGAAATCTCTGTACATAAAGCTATCTCCCATTACATGTTTCACGTGTAGCTACAACTCGGATGGAGAAGTGTAAAAGGTCATAGCTGCTTTTGCCACTTTTGACTGTCCCAGTTTTGTTTTGTGAATGCTGTAATGTTTTACCTCCCGGTGTCGAGGGCAGGTTATAGTATCTTTTGAACAAAATGAGCATTGATCCGAGCAAATGAGCGGTAAATTAATTTCAAGCAGCTCGTTTAATATACACCAGAGACAGCTTGTCACTTCCTCTGAGAAATGAGGTGTATGATCAAACGGGAGTCCTCTTCATCTGGACCGATAATGAGTGCACATACTCCTCCCTCCTGCTTCTGCTCATCTTTATTGACCGATGCTTCCTCCTCCTTCCTGACCAGTCTGATCAATAATGTTAGCCAAGCGCTATCAGTGAAGAGCGAGGCTAGCTCACATTTATGGTCACATTAATAATGAATTATTTTTAATAAAGTGCCCTGTGTCAGCCAGCTATGAATGGAGGCTGATTGCTGTAGCTGGGTGAAACAGCCCCTCATCATTAGTCCTGCTGGGGTTCACAATTACTACAGCCCTCATGGCTGTAAATTTAATGCTATGCTCTGTAGTGTTCTTAATTGTAATGATGTGCTACATAAAGTCAGGGTGACTTCACAGTTACAGGGCTATGAAAAAGTATTTGGCCTCTTAAAAAGACATTTTTTGTTTGTTTGTGGTTTACATGATTATTAAAGAAATTTTATTAAAAATAAAGATAGTCGGAGTATACAAGTCAACCTGGAATTTGGTAATTAGCCCCCATATAAAAACTGTTTGGCTCAATCTTTGTGGCAAAAAATACCCTCAAATCTCAGTCATATTTAACTCAAAAATTTTAATAGGCTGGGTTAGTTTTAGGTCAGATGCAACATGAAAACGCACCCTCCAGGAACTTTTGTCTCTGTGCAGTTTACAGAATATCTCATAATTGTAATTTTCCCATACAGATAGATCATCTGTTCTTTTTTCTTTAGATCGGGACAGGTTGTGCTGATATTCAAAATCTTTTAGTCCACTTGATTTGTCAGACATACTCCATTTAATTGACTTCTTGATTCTGCTGGTCTGGCTGTAATCAGGTCTGGGTGCAGCTTGTGAAATTAAACTGAAATGTTGTTAATCACAGTTCGGTCTGACAAATCACGTGTAAATGCTTAAAGAAATCTTTATTAGCCAATAAAGCCAATGAAGGCCAGATTTCATCACTCCGTAGCCATGCTGCTCAGCATTTGATAGAGTAATGAGTGCATATATATTCCCACTGAACCTGTCTTCCACACATCAGGAAATGAGAAGAAGATCTCCCACCCCGCAGTGCATAGTGGGGTGACAGGGAGGTGGAGTGGCTGAAGGGAACAAAGCAGAAGCTGGCAGCAGCGCATGAAATGTAAATTGGAGCAGGATGCATGCCACCCTAAACAGACCACCCATATTCTGCTGGATATATACTTCAGTGCCTTAAAGATTATGTGTCAAGCAACAGCACAGCTCAAGCGACTGGATGAGCCTGAAACATCAATTCATGATTAAACAATTGACAATTGAGGACAGTTAATTTTGAACAAAGATGTCAGGTTAGTATGGAAAGCTTTTGTCCCTTAATAAATACAATTGACATCTAAAAGTTAGATATTTATTCAAGTTACATTTGCCATATATTAGAAATTTTTGGTATAGTCTTAAAGACTTAGATGTCAAATATCAAATCTGCAGAAATTTGCAAGAGGGCAAATATTTTTTTCTGCAATATTATAGTTCACAGTTTTGCTTTTATTGTGTTAAAAGCGAAACACATCTTTTAATGTAGACTTGATAACTTGATCATCATGAGGATTTTAGTTAATCTATTGCAACACAGGTAACATTTAAAAACAGACATGTTACTTAAATCCATGAATGTTTAACATAAACCTATAAAAAGAGACGAGTTTCCCCAGTGTAAGTTTCAGACATGGAGTATTCTGAGAGTACAATCATTTTCACTGCTGTTGATTTTTCCCGTTGCTGTTTAGAGACACTCCCACTTGCACAACATCCATCCTTGACATTATCAAGCTAACAAAACATTCTCTCAGGCAATGCACATTAGCATGCAACAGTACTTCCTTCCTTACAGTGGCACACACACGTGTGGAAAAACGCAGAGGCAAATTGTGACACTCCAGACATGGCTGCTCCCTTGCCTGTCGGCGCACTGCTTAAATTTTACATGAGGGCTAAGCTGGTGCGTTGGTTGTCAATGTGCCTGGTGTGTGTATCTGCTGGAACAAGAAGGCTGTGTTAATGCGATGAACCTGAAATAAAATGGCATGTTCATTTTTTAACCATCCGCTCTTGTTGTATTTCCTATTCAGCCAGAACCTGACACTTTTCATATGAAATCTGCTCGTTAAGCCAAACCCCTTCAACTAAAATGTGATCACACATTGGGTTTTAAACAAGGGAAAATTGAAGTAGGCTTTTTACTTCATTTCTTGGAGCATTAAGATGTTTCAACTGATTCAACACGTTTGGAACTTGTGAAGCAATTTTTAAATTACTTTAAAATTAATCCCCCTTTGCTGTGAATTTAGATTCTCAGTATGTACTATATTAGCCCGTCTTGGTTGAGTTGACATTGGATAACTCTGTAATGAATTAGATTGCAAAATAATATTAAATTACAAAATTGATGCAGATGAGGACACAGATATGTCTATAATTTATTACGCCAGTTCAGGGCCAAAATAATGTCCTATTGACAACAGTTATTTTCTGCTGTAATAAATCACTTTCAAGGAGTATAAACTGAAGATAGGCCTGGGTATTTCTACAGTTAACTGAGAACTTCTGATGACTACATCATGCCAGTTTTGGACCCTAAATCTTAGCAAAAAAGGAAGTCAGTACCATCAAAACTACAGTGGTCTTTAAAAGCCTAGAAAATCTTGCCAGCCCAATAAAAAAGATACGTTAAATTTATCTGTTGAGTCTAGCTTTCAAAAAGTCTAAAACCTAACTCTGCTGTCTTCCATCCTCATTCTCTGGTTGCCAAAGGTCACTTTTTGCATTTCTCCGACGTATTTCTGACAGGCACAAAAACACAATAAATCTCTCAGTGGAAAGGATAGTTTAAAAGCAATGTACACCACAGCAGTGTGTTCCACAGCCCAGCAGGGTTTGAATTAGATTTGCTACAACAGAAGCAAACTCTCTTTCATTGTTTTGTCACCTAACTAGGAAACCTTCAACGGAGCAAGTGATCCACAAAATTAAAGGAATAATGAACCCACTGCTTCTTAACATGGTCTTTTTTTTTTATTACCATTATACCATCAGTGACGGTTATAGTACAGACTGACAATGATGGCGTAATATAATGCAACAAAATGTGTCCCAGTGGGAACTGGGACAGATCAGAATGTCACAGTCCAGTTTTACCTCAGAGCTGAGCGTGAGCATAACCGCTTCAGAGAAATTACATCAACTTATTTCCAACATGCTGCTCGACTTCCATATCTAAACTTAATATGTAGCTGTACATCCAAGGGATGAGGAGGAGGAAGGAGAAAATTCAGTCTGGGTGTTATTAAAAAAAAAAAAAAAAATCTGCTGAGGTGTTGTAGCACATTTGAATATGAGCTTCCAGCTTAGATGCATGCAAAATTCAAGCTCTGCCGGAGCTAAAAAGCATCCAACTAGAGCAAAATGGAACATATATAAACTTCTCTTTTCACACTTAAATGTCTGCAGTTTGGTGCACATTCCTTAATACACATCTGAGCCATAAAAATGTGATTTGTGTTGAGCTGAAATGGAATTAAAGTGTTGATATCTTCTGTGACTGTTTTTGTTAGGGAAACATATGATATCAATGGGCTTATATATGCAAACACAGATGTAGGCAGACCGTGGCGGCAGCAGAGTCCGCTGTAGAGTGGCAGCTGTTGATAGAAGCGTCTGTTCCAGGGCCAGTTTGTTTGTTTGTTTGTTTGCCTGTTTGTTAGGTCCTGGCATCCAAATGAGCCCTAATCAGATGAGTTAGCAAACAGGATTGTGTTAGCTGTAACATCGAGAGGCCGCCCCCGCAAGGCCCAGACCAAAACAGCTCAGTACTCAGGCTTGTCTAGTCAGTCCAGACTGACCCTCCAAAATACCACAACGTCTGAGAGGAACTTGTTTGATTTTCTCTCCTTTTTTTTTCTAACAAATCCTTTAAAGTTGAGTCAGTTTGTTTCTGCTCTCTAAACTTGCTCTGTTACCTCTGCAGGTCTGGTTGTGAGAGAGGCCAGCATAGAGATCACCCGGCAGCAGGTGGAGGAGTTGTTTGGGCCGGAAGACTTCTGGTGTCAGTGTGTGGCCTGGAGCTCCGCTGGGACCACCAAGAGCCGCAAAGCCCACGTCCGCATCGCCTGTGAGTTGATCTGTTATTATCCACTCCCTCATCTGTGCATTCCTCTCTAAGCACAATCTTGAGCTTGCCAGACGGTCGATGTCCAACAGGCTGTTAAAAAGGCTTTTGCTGACATCTTACTTTCATGACAGTTTAGAGAATCCGAATGGGTTTCATTGCGCTCTGTGTAAACGACGAGAAGAAAAAGCAAAAAAAAGCGAAGAGCCAAAGCAGTGTTTGTACACAGTAGAAGGCCTATATGGTTCCTATTTATGTCAGCATTCCCCCCTTTTCTTTCCCTCCTCCATGGTCCCCATTTGTTCCCTGACTGTGTGTTTGTCCTCCTTCTGAACAGCACAGCACAACTGTTTTCAAGTAATGAGCGACATTCTGCACTGGCCCCAAAGTTTAGGCTCATTTTAAGCTGCTCCCCAAAGGATGTTCTAGTGAGAATCTGAAAAGTAATGAAACCCCAGAAGACTGCGATGCGGTAACCAGAGTTTTTGTTATGCAGAGTTGTGACATCAAGGCAGCCCTTTTTGCAACACAACAAATATTATGTAACACAACTTGCTCATGCATTGTTGTCAAAATGCCACCTGAAGCCAAGTCATTTTGTAGTACCAGTGAGATGCCTGAGCTTCCCAACCATCTGTCAGTCATTTTACAGTTCCATGACATTTCCTGCAGAGGTTTGCTCCTTCTTCTCCTTTTGGCCAACGAGATTTAAGCTTTTTATTTGATACATGCTTCAGTGGCGTAGAGGGCCTATCACAGTTGGGTCTTTGTTGACTCAGTGGAAGCAACACAGTTCAACATTGAAATCAAACCTCTGCAGCAAAAGCAACAAGAACCAAACCGTTTCACTCAGCAACATCCTTCATTTAGTCCATTTCCAGATTGGATGATTTTTTTTTTTTTTTTCTACCAGTTCATTTTTCTTCTCAGCACAAAGTTACTCTAATGCAGTTGGACATACAAAATTTAGATGATCTTGTTTTACATTGATATATTATTGGCAATCTAGCAGTCGTTTGTTTTATTCTATTTCATAAAATGATGATTGACCTGAACTCATTCTTCACATTACTGAGTCAGTCCAGGACTTCTTTTTTTTTTGGCTTCTGCTTCAGTGATGGTAATGAAAAGTTTAGCTGACAACTCAATTCTACTTTTAAAATGAACTCGTCCACACCAAATTGGAACAGATGGCACAGTGAGGAGTCAGCCGAGTCAGCCGGTTTAAACTTAGTTAGCATTTGTCTCTCTCAGTTTGAGCTTTTTGAATTCTTTCCTTCATCTTTAAATTGTCATATACCAACTAAGTGTTTTTCTCCTGCTGCTTGCCCTCATTTCCCTCACAGTTCCCATCTAAATGTGTTGCGTTCTCTTTAGTTCGAGCACCGGCAACCCTTATTACTGCTTCTATAAGGCTTGCCTTTCGAATAGAGAATCACGCTTCCCAGTCTCCCACCGAGCTCGTTCCCGCTGCTCCACCTCCTATAATCACTCGTGATGAGCGGCCTGCCAGCACTAGCCTATCCCTCAAATCACAATGGGCCCCTCTTCCCCTCCCATTAGCTTCTGCTGAATGGATTAGCTCCTCTAGTGGGCTTTCTCTTTGGGCGGGCTTCTTGTTAGAGCCAGACTCCATCCCGTTAGGCTAATGGAAACTGGGGTTGTTTTGCTCTCCTCTCCCATCATCTAAACATATGCAGCTTAATCAGATAGTGAGTCAGAGCAAGTGCTGCTGTGCAAAGAGGTTGCCATGTTAAGGACAGAGCTTTCAGACTTGCAATGTAAAAAGGTTTTGCAGGAACACGTCGGAGTGTACAGAAAGTTCTTCTGATTAAATTTCTCTCAGTTTTTGCGGCGCACAGATTGCCTGCCGACTGAGAAAATTCTACAGTCAGATTAAGTAAAGTTAATTAAAAGTATGGAGAAGGATCATTTTGTTTGCAGCCTTATACACTGCTCAAAAAAATAAAGGGAACACTCAAATAACACATCCTAGATCTGAATGAATGAAATATTTTCATTGAATACTTTGTTCTGTACAAAGTTGAATGTGCTGATAACAAAATCACACAAAAATCATCAATGGAAATCAAATTTATTAACCAATGGAGGCCTGGATTTGGACCCACACACAAAATTAAAGTGAAATGTTCCCTTTATTTTTTTGAGCAGTATATATATATATATATATATATATATATATATATATATATATTTATTTTTATTCCAGGTAAAACCTGCTGACCAACATTTTTATCCCTGAATTAGATTCAGATGTTGAATGTGTTCTGTGTGACTCCTAATCTGGACTCGTTCTAGCTGCTAATGATTTTCTCAGTGGGGAAAGAAACCATGTCTGAAGTGTGAGGTTGGCGTAATTTAGCGAGACAAGTAGCCAAACACATCCACTTAAGGTAATGGCAGTCATATGTGTCTGTTTCTGTGGAGGTTTGAAATGTTTGTGCGCAGCGCGACTCCCACAGGAATGCCAACTCAGCTGATCGCGCGCCCCATCATTGGGCCGCAGGGCTGATCCAGGTTCTGAGGTGTGAGGAGAGGAGAGAGACTCTAGACCAGAGGAATAGCTAAAATCCACATGCAATAAACATAAAAGTATTTTACAGTGGCTTGCGAAACATTCCCCGCCTCTCGAACCTTAACCCATTTTTCAGACAATGTAACAACATATTTCAATGTATTTTATTGTGATTCCATGTGACTCACCAACACAAAGTAATGTAAACAATTGCAGACAGAAGCCATGTATTTATTAAACACAAATCTATGTGTTTTCTTTATTTTTATTTTTTTAGTGTAGAAAGCAAACAACATCAAGGATCTCAGCAGTTCCAGTAGGGATGAAGCTGCTGGCAAAAGTTAAACTGATGTTGCTTTATAAAATCACATCCCAATTATTGGACACCTCACCGAAAACGGTTCAATATATCATCCAAAAATAAGTGACATTACTCCAAAACTACCATGACATGCCTATCCACTGAAACTGACACACCAGGGTAAGGAAAGCTTTTGTCAGAGAAGCAACTCCAGTCAGAGAGTTTTGTCAAAAGGATAACTTTTAACCCTGGCTGTTCACAAATCTGGTCTTTATGGAAGAAGAAAGCAGTTATTAAAAGAAGTATAGTTTAGAGTTTACCTAAAGGGATGCAGTGGACACGGCAAATAAGTTATGGGAGGCGCCATCGTCAGACGAGATCAGCAGAAAACTAACTGCACATTACCCTGAAAATCTAGACCGACACAGAGCTGAACAGAGCTGCTGTATGATGGCTTTGATAAAAATATATCAACATGTTTAAAAGAAGAAAACTAAGTCAATGTGAGACTTAAACTTAGCAAGATTTAAAACTGCTATTGGTATGTGGTCTCCTAACAATCTGAAGTTTATGAAATGTGACAAAATGAGAAAATATTCCACAGCTGTAAATACTTTTAAAAGGCTCTTTATGTTCATTTTATTTTGTTCTTTTTTGTGGCAACAAAACATCTGTTGGTTTCCTCTGTCTGTTTCCTGTTCTTTGACTTGCACTTCGTCTTTTTCACTATGAAATATGTTGTGTCTAAATTTAGGCCCTCTTGGGACCTTATCACCAGTAAGTGGCTGCCAGCTTTTATGATTTACTCTAAAGCGGCCAGTGGCATGCTGAATCACTGCACACTGAGCAGTCATGAAGACTTCCATATGCTGTAATGCATTTATGTGAAGGAATCAAATTTGATTTATTAGATTTAGCCGTACTGCATATGCAGTAAATCAAAATGTATCATCCAGAATGTGTGACTGTGTTGCCTCACCTGTCACACCGTGTCTGCGCAATCTTCTGTCTTTAAGAGGCAGCTTGAGCAGAAATCAATCCGTGCGTTGTTGTTCTGATTTAGCAGCATAACTTTTAGAACAAAACAGAAACTTTAATAGCCTCCTTTGCATATTGTTTTCTTTCCTTTTTTTTTTTCCTCCTTCTGTTTATTGGAGACAAAAACAAATGATGCGTCCGTCCTTGGATAAAATTCCTTAAATCGTTTTTCAAAGAGAACGCCTGTCTTGTTATTCCTTTTTCTTGTATTTCAATCTAAAAAAAATCTTTTCAATTTATCATCCAACCTTTCAGCTTTTTAAAACTCATAGTAATGTTTGGAATCAGAGCATATTCCCCTGAAGGCATGCTTAAGTTGAACTGGAACAAGGACAAGGACTCATTCAGTGTGTTTTGAACATCAAAATATATGTATTTTTTGGTTCCTCTGGGTCTTGTGTTTTATAAAACGAAAATGCACAAACAAACAAAAAACAGCCAGATCTCTCTATTTTAATATAGTGTACTCCTATTTAATACTATTAGACTAAAACACAAATAAAAAATGTTAACATTTCTCTAAAGTTTTTCTTTAATACTCCTTCTGTACTGATCTCCCAAGACACTTTATCATGGATATCTATTTACATGCTTAGCCCAAGAGTTTCAGAGGTCAGAGGTTTGTGTTCATTTTTTGAAAAAGTCTAGAGCATAACATGCGCTACATGTTCAGTCTGCCTCACTGCTTCTCGTTTAGTCTCAAATTGTAAAATGTTGCACCATTATGAAGTCACCTAAAATACAATAATCTTGAATTTATGTCAACAGAATAATTTTATGCCAAACAGAGTCCAGTCTATGTCTTCTGGACAAAAAGGAAGCAGGGGTCTAGATGTGTAAAACTTCTTTATGACCAAAAATCCTAAAAGTCTCCACATTTCTAAAGTAGTGGCACTGATCACAAAACAAAACAAAAGTGAAGGAGTTAATGTAAGGCTAAATATGTAACACATGTCCACATTTAAATTTTAACTAGGGCTGTAGAATACGAGGTTACATTGTATGTAATCAGACAATTTCTGATTAATAAACAGTTAATTAAAAAGTATTAATGTAACGCAATACTACAAGCATAGAAAGCCCGAATGCATGGTTGCCCAATAATTAGCTGGCACTTATGATAGTTAAATCAGTTTTTTGTGATGTGTATAATGCTTATACTGTTGTAATATGATACATTTGAAATATGCTGCGCAGCCAAAAAATAAGGATGTAAAAATATAAATATTTGGGCATCGTATGGCTCAGTGGCAAAGCAGGTGCTACATATGCTGAGGCTACAGTCCTGGGCTTGACTCCTGCTTCTGGTCTTATTTACTGCATGTCTTCTCTCTCTGCCCTACTTCCTGTCCAGCCGGTATCTACTAATGGATAAAGACCACCAGAGCCACAAAACATAAAAGAAGGCATATAAATAACCCTGAATAACAGTTCAGAAGTAAAATTGTTTGATCAACATTTTCTGCACATTTTCAGGCCTTTTATTACAAAGCTGAAAGTGGATGGAAACTAAATGCAGCATGACCTCGTTTACTTCTGGTCCTTGGAACACTGAGAAATCCAAGAGCTTAAATAAAAACATGGAAGCAGTGGGTGACGAAGAAACTTCCCTGCATTGTAAAGCAACAATTTTACCTGCACTGCAAATAAACCGCCCCCCCAAAAAACAGAAAAAATAACAGTTATACTCAGTGCATAAGGACTAGCTTCATCTTTCTTGAAAGTCAACATAGCATAGGCATCAGTAAAGACTAGGTTTAGGCTGCTTACTGTATCAAGGAATGTCAAGTTTCAAAGCTAGTAATGTTTTTCATTAACAAAGTTTGAAGTAGAGACACACAGTTCAGGCTTTTCCTGACAGATGCAAAGTTCCAGTTTCTTTAAGGTCTCACCTGTCGATTCCAGTTTTGACTGATTTGTATTTTTTTCCCCTAAGGACTATAACACATAACAGATAAAATTGTGCTGCAGGTGATTTAATAGCAATATTAATTTTAAATCCAACTGAAAATGAAGAAACTAAGGACCATTCTCAGTAATGCATCACATCCCAGCCCTTCTACTGATTTACACTGAACTCAATAAATGGATCCACGTTTAGCAAGGCATAGCATCCATTCATAAACACAAAATAGTGACCATTCTTGGATTTGATGCATGTATCCATTGTGTATGCCTACTGAATTAGTCAAACGCAGGTATAGCTTGTACACTGAGGCCAAATAACCATAAACACACATAATCCTGAAGGCTTTTTATAGAACCCAATTAACCTAATATGCATGTTTCTGTAGTAGTGAATATGAAAAAAAAGTTATTTTTCATCACTTGGCATGTCAGTCGTGTGTCAGAATCAAGTTTGCTGTCTTTTTTTTTTTTTTTTTTTACTTTTGTTCATCTCTATAATTGAGGTCTTTTTCATGAGATGCCAAAATGTTGCTTGTGAGAGTGCCAGGTGTTTTTATGACACTGCATAGACAACTGACAATGAACAATCAGCGCAAATTGTCAAGGGCTGAAAATGAGGCCACCAGTTTCATTGAAAAGATGACAAAGTGGGAAAATGAAGATGAAAAAAGAACGAAGACGAAAGCTTGTGTCAGTAAAGAAATGAAGTGTGCATGTGTGGTGTGGAGTATTTTGGAAAGATTTGCAAGATTTTATAATGTAAGTGCTATATTTCCCATATTTATATATGCCTCTGCTGAGCTGTTGATGCCTGCGGTTTACACTTCACTGTAAAATGTAGGATATGATAGAATAAAACCCAATTCTTGGTGTACTTGTGCACAGTCTGTTTCTAAACCAGGAATTTGTAATTCTGGTTCTTGAGTGCCACAGTCCTGCAACATTTGGATGCATTCCTGCTCCAGTGCTCCTGAATCAAATAAATGCTTAATGACCAGGCCTTTCCAAAACTTGCTGACATTGCTCAGGTAATTTGGCCTTTTGACTGGGTTGTGTTGGAGCAGAGATGCATCCAAAAGTTTGGAGGACAGTGGCACTCGAGTAGTGGAGTTGCAAACCCCTGCAACAGTCAGCAAGGTGCAGTTTGTCTACATAATAAATTTGGCGACAAAAATGTTTTCGCTTTACTCAGCATTTATTCCTAACTTTATGTTAAAATATGTCTCTACATCTACTTGTCAGTATCATACTGTGCTGTAGATTCATGCTGAATCAGAATGTGCTTTGTCTGTTCCCCGCAGACCTGAGAAAGACGTTTGATCAGGAACCTCTGGGAAAGGAAGTGTTACTCGAGCAGGAAGTGTTGCTGCAGTGTCGCCCACCTGAAGGCATCCCAGCAGCTGAGGTAAGATTTAAAAGACATTTTTATTGAGCTGGGTACACTTAAGAAAATCGTCTGAATAATGTCAGTGTTTTCTTTTCTTTTTTTTTTTTTTATAAAATAATAATAAAAAAAGAAAGTTCTGATATTGACGTGAGAAATGGAGGCAGTGGAGATTTTCCACACTAAGCTTGGCTGAAAGCTCCCACCTCAAATCCAGTAAACTGGCTTCTCTGTAAAGAGGTTTATGTGATTTTCACTGACTTTTTGGGGTCAGTTTCTGATTAAAAGTCAACATCATGTCTGATGTAATGTTTTCCAAATAACACTTAAAGGACTGCAAAAATGCCCTGTTTCCATTCATATTGCTACATATTCATCTATTTATTCAGTCTGTTCATTTTACAAGGAAATGTAAAATCGCTGTGCATGTTTTATTATATTATTATTATTTTTTTTTTTTTTAACTGATGAAATGCTTTTTTTTTTTTTTTTGGCCCTAAAACAACACTGAACAAATCCGATGCAGCCCAGTGCACAGATAATGACATTTTGCACCACTACATGGACTATTAAAGTGCTTTGGTTTTTCTTCCTGAATGCCAGCCAGTCACAGCAATTTGATGGAAAGACAATTATCTGCAGAGAGCACACACGCACACACAAAAAAAGAAGAAATGTGTCTGGGCAACCTTGGCTTCGCTAATATTTCCTCCTTTCCTTTAAGTGTTACAACTCAGCCTGAGAAGGCTCAGTCGAGATAGCAGGAACATAAAAATACAGAGTGGAAGTGTGGTTTGACGGGTTGAAGTTGGGGGTGCTAAACTCTTGAAGGCTGATTGACCCGGAAAAGCTGAGTTAAGTGAATGGAACTGTGCAGAATTTATCCCTCCTAAAAGTGCTGACAAGCTGAGTGGACAAAAGTTGCGGAACTTGCCGTCTGTGTCCAACCCGGCATTCACTGTGGCTGTGATTCCTGCAAATTCTGAGTACGTGCACAGCCCTGTCTGGGTGAATTTGTGCAACCTTTGAGTGCTCATTTGGAGTTTGGTCATGCTCCGACTATGTCTGCTATGTTGGCCATGTTCCCTTTCTGGTAATATCATCGTTATACTTGTCAGACTTTCTTTTGGAAATTGAGCTGGAGTTACTTTACGGTAAGCAGCAGAAGCAAAACTTTTTTCATCTGTTCAACAATGTTGGTTTAAAAAAATTACACTGTAGCCGGAACAGAATGTTGCAGTTTAACATTCAGTGACTTGTCAATGCATTCGCACCGCCTTACACTTATGTTTGTGAGATTACAAAAACAAGCTCCATAGTATTTTGTTGCATTTCATCAGGATTTTTGTGATAAACCAGCACAAAGTGGTGCATAGCTGTACAGGTAAAGGAAAATAAATGATGAACTGTAAAAAAAAAAAAAAAAAAAAAAAAAAAGTTTTTACCCCCCGGCGGATTCCAGCCAGTACCCGGGGAAAAAAAAAAACACTTTTTTTTAAAGGAA